>NW_004797551.1:29313-37973 GCF_000002075.1 Aplysia californica
TGTCTTACGTAATGAATACCGCACTTATGGCTCATGAAAATTGATTGTTTTTTTGCATACGTGTGCACAAACATTAGATCTAAAAATTTTCTGTGGGTTTTTTTTTCCTAAACGAATTAGAAAATTTTTAATGAATTTTTTCCTGAGGTAACATTCAAGTTTGCGAAAAATCCGGGAAAATCCACACTCCACACACCACCAACAAAAATCTATTCCATATATCAAAAATTCAACAGACAAATTTTTAGTATTACCTCTTCTCTTCATTCTGTGAAAATTTCATGAAGATTGGATGAAAAATGATGGAGTTATTGAAAAAAAAGTATAGAGAAAAGTAGCATTTTGAGAAAACGGCCGATAAAGAAAAGAAAATACTGACTTTATGAGGAAATGGCGGTTACAAACTTGCCCGGTATGGGGAAAAATACGGTTTTGGGGGGTTCTTATGCCATGAAATAGTTGTAGGAGGGGCTGTGAAAGCTAAATATGCCTACAACTCTAATTTCATGATTTGGAGCCGAATTTTGATTTTGGATGTGGCTAGATCTAAATATAGATTTATCTATGTTTTGCAAAATGATTTTGCACTTAAGTAAGATCGGTGACATGAAATGTGCACTTGGTCCCCTTCAGTCACATCTATATTGTTCTTTTTATGTTGTACAACAACGACCAGAATACCATTCACACCTTGTTTGTTAGAGGGAAATTACACAGTAAACAAACATCAACTGAAAATTAATTTATTGGCTTCCCATACTTTTTACACGAAAGCACAGCTACCGATGACGATGACGAGTACCTCATTTTCGGGAAAATCCGTTTTATGTAAAATGTAAACATTCTCGCGTCAAAGCAGGTAGGCTTATGATAAACCGATTTGATCGTAATATAAATTTTGCTTTTTTGACAACTTTTAACCCATTTTAAAACAATTTCCTCCACGATTTCGAATACCGATTTTTAATGTGTTATTACACGCAATTTTATTCGTCGAATCATATACGTTTGATTTTTGTTGCAATTTTTATTGGGTCTACTTTTATATTTTTTCCACTAATATAAATTATATAACAATATTCTCTTTTTAGACTTCATATCTGGATAGGTGTCAATCAGTTTTAACAGTCACATTCACACAAAAAAAGCTTATAGAAGGTCCAGGATTAGCAGTCCTTCGTGAATTTTGGCTGATTTTTATAGCGGATGGCAGTTTTCGAAAGTTTGGGGATAATGAAGCAAAAGCGGATTCCCAGGAGTCATTCGAAAATTGTGTTTCTCACATGAGTTGTTATATCTTATGCACCACCCATATAATCTGTAATGTGCCTTGAGGACGGAAGGAATTAAGTAGAAACCTTAGCTATGTAAGACGTCAAGCTATTGTATTTGATAGAGGGCCAATATCAAAATGAATTATGGGTCAACATGATGGCCTAGATCTAATCTTTTTTTCTGTTTCAATGGAACTAACAGGACTGTGTTGCTGTACCCTAATCCGAAACGGGCAATGCCCAAGGGCAAAATCTTCTTACAAAAAGCCAATCCTAGTTTTCACGGCTGCGTGGCGCAGGGATACCTAATGCATGTATCATGTTGTCGTTTCTTTAACGATCTCAGAAAAAAAAAATACTCGTCAACTGTACAGGGTAAACCCTAGGCCTAGGCTATCTAAACATGATTCAAAATTACGATTGATGAATGTAGATTTGTCCAATGTGGATTTGATATTCCCAACAGTTATGGAACACATATACATGTAGGGCCTCTAAGCGGCATTTCACCTAAAACGCGCTTTTATAGACTATGCTGAAGATCGTGGATATGCAGCTACTGTTATTCAGATTTTGTAAAATTTGGACATAATTCGACTACCACATTTCCGGATACCCATTGCATTCTGCAGTTTTATAAAATGGAAAGGGGGAATTAAGGGTGTCCCTTGCGATAAGAAAATCTGACACTCATACAAATAGAATATTAAAATTATCTCATTTGGCCCCACCGCGAAACTGAAGACTTGGTAGGCCAGGCCTATGTCAGATAAACACCTAATCTAATGTTTTAAAAAATCTGGAGAATCAGGGCAAAGGTCTCCCATAGAATCAAGATCTAGGCCGTAGTCCAGGCACAAACAGAAACCAGTTGGGTCGCATTCTGTGGCATTCTGTGGATTCTGCTTGACCAGTGCAGAGCAGTGTCGGGAGATAAAATTGCTTGTGTGGTCAGGTTTCTATAGTCCATAAAGGGGATTATTTTAGTCATGTCGCAGCCGAAGAAAGTATGCATCGTGGGCTCTGGAAACTGGTAAGTGGTAGGCCTATGTATTGACTGAAATTCTGTAGGACTGAAGGGAGGCCTCACGTTGAAGTCGATGCTGAACATTGAAAACAAACAATTTGAGATTTTCATTTGAAATCTACACCATTCATTAGTTTAGCGGCTAGGCTTAGGTAGGTGCAATCAAGTAGGTAATTATTGTTTCATAGAACTTTTTTTCTAACTGCCACCACATAGAGTCTAGATCTAGCTAGATCTAGAAAATATAGATTAGCTAAAATCTAGATCTAATGCTCATATCATTTTGTGGCAAGTGCTATTAAAATCTAATGATTAATCTAGGCTAATAAGCCTAATATAAAAAAATAAATAATAGGCTAGGCCCAGTTTCTTCATTGTTTATACCAATATTCATTGTATTTATTAGGAGGAATCATTCCATTCATTATAAAAACTATCCTAATCCTAATTCTCACTATTTCATAAATTAAGAAACCAGAAGTAAAAACCAATAGCCTACTTTTAAAGTCTTTTAAATGAATATATATTAATATAAAATGAGGTTATGGGTTGGTAATCAAACTTGCTCTAATGACAATTTGACCTGCTTTATTGGATGTTGTTTTTTAGTAAGTGTTTTATTACGGCGCTCACAACAACTGCATATAAAAGGATAATAAAATAAGGTCATGAGAGCGGGGTGTACACATTAGATATTTTCAGTTTGGTAGATATTAATTTTGAATTTTGCCCAGGTGACAGCTGAAGCCTATCCTATCGATTTTGTACCACCAAGGGATCTTGAACATGCACAATGTGCACATGGGACCTCCGAGATTTTTCGCCCGTATCTGAGAAGGCTAGGTGTTCGTAGAATCTTACCTACCCAAAGATCAGGGGTTTGGCTGAAAGATAGTAAGAAGGACCCAAGGAGTCGCAGAAGAAAGGCTGTGCACGGAAAGAGTGAGAGGAGCCCAGAGGCCAAAGGAGGGGGCAAAGGGGGATGGGGGCGAAAAGTGAAGATGAAAGCAGACGACAGAACACGGCTAGTTAAAGAGCTGGAAAGGATGTGAAAGGGGAAAATTATAAAGAAGAAGAAAATTTTCCATGGCTGTCAGGTTTCGAACCCAAGACTTTTATTGAATGAGAGGTGAACACTGTAACCTCTAGATCACGTGAGCTCTCACAACTTCCTCCTCACAATTTCTTCCTCCTTGCGAGTTTTTTGTGACAGTGTTATAAAATCCGAGTGTTCTAATATGACCACTTTTCTCTGACAATGTTCTGAGATGATGACTTTTCTCCTCAATCTTTGATGGTCATCTTGGACAGGTCGAACCATTTCTAAGACAAAACCTATACAAATGACCACTTCTCCCTTTTGATTTTAAAAAAGAAATAATACAATCAAGCACACAAATAGTGAAATAGGCACATGACGAACAGATTTTCAGGTCCTGAATTTTTTCTAATATAGTATTTTTAAAATTAAAAACACGTCACATTAATATAGTGAAATTTGTGCTCAACAAAAAGACTTTTCTTATCTTCTGATTTAACGTCAGTGGCCTAGTAAAGTTGTAAAGGCTCTCAGACTCGCAACCAAAGGGTAGTGGGTTCGGATCCTGTCAGGGACTTAGCCTACATTGTGTCCCTTGGAAAGGCACTTTACACAAATTTTCCTCATTTCACCCAGATGGGAATGGGGACCTGGCTATAGACAGCGAAAGAACTTGTCAGTGTTTGAGGGTGTACTATCAGATGCAATGCAACTCGCTCCCCATGACGTCACGGCCCGACCTGCGGAAAGTTCGATCCTTAACTCGTCCCCCCTTTTGTAATCAAATAGTTTTTAAAAGGACAGAAGTAGGGTAGGGAAACTGGTAAATGATCATTCTCCTTCACATCTCTGAGCATTGAGTGCGTGTGTTTGTGTTGTTAATTTGAAGTACAATGTTATAGGGAGGTAGGGATAGGATGTCAAAGAGGGTGTGTATACTTCATTTTTTGTCGAATATTTCATCCACACACGCAATGCAGGTATAGACAATAGACATTGGAACAAATTTAAGTTGTGCAAGTCTTACAAGAACTTCTCAGTTTGGATCTGAAGCTAACCAGACTCAGTTAGCCAGCCTTTTCTTCCCTTTTGTTTACCATTTCATTAAGACTTGTTCATGAAAAATAAGGAACTGTTACTTGCTTCTTTTACACGAGAAAAAATGGACAAAATACTGTTTAGAACTTCTTAATTGAAATTGACTTTCTTTCTTTTGTTTTGAACAGGGGTTCAGCAATTGCCAAGATTATTGGGAATAATGCAGTGGAAAACCCCAGTAAGTTTGACCCAGAGGTCAACATGTGGGTGTTTGAGGAGCAGGTGAATGGGCAAAAGCTGACAGAGATCATCAACACACAACATGAGAACGTCAAATATCTGCAGGGAATTACACTGCCGGAAAAAGTGGTGAGTACTCAGCTCAACATTATAGATGAGCACGTTCTTGTTAAAAAAATCAGCAGGAAGGAAAAATCTTTTCGTTGCAAGATACATGCATGTAAGGAAATGTTTTGGGCCTAGAAATCTGTTCGCTATGTGCATGTTTCGTGTTTGCTATGTGTGCATGCTAGACAGTACATGATTTTCTGGAAAAAATAACTTTGGCGCCTTGCTTTTACCACGTGCTAAGTGACTTATAGTGTTAATGGGTTTATTTTTTGCTCATACCATTATTTCTAGTGGTTGCCACAATCATACAGACTTTCTACCTGATATGGCTCCTTGTTTCTCAAACAGTTGAACCAGCTCTAACAGTCACCTGTCCAACACAGTCACTTGTAAAAATGGCCACTTCCCATTTGCCCCATTATGCTGCCTTTTTTTCAATGGTATGAAATGCCACTGTCCGAGAAGTTCACCTTTCTAAGACAACCACTTTTCCTCTGAACAAAAGGTGGCTTTGACAATTCCAACTATAGCTGTTTTATCGTAGGTTGTGTGACAGGTTTCTGACCGTACCTAAATGTCATTGTTACAACTTCCTTTGTAACTACTGTCGAATCTGCTTTAATGACCATATCAATATCATTATTGCCTCTCTCACTTTGCACCAGGGTATAGGCCACGAACAAGCACTTTCCACCTTTCTCTATCCTGGGATAACCTCTTTATGTTATTCCCCATGTCTTCCCGCTTTTCTAATGACCACATGCCAATGGCAATACCTACTCAAACAACCGCTTCATGCTCCACCCGCACTTTTTTTCTTTCAAAACATTTTGGGAGACTGTCCGAGAGGACTCCCTGTCTAATATTCCGTGCACAGTGCCAATTGGATCTTTTAGGTTTGGGTCGGGCCCAGCCAGATTATCCTTCATGGATAGGCAAAAAGCTGCCATTTTGACACAATACAACCGTTTCGACCCACGACTTTGAAAAACAATGTGTTTGATTTTAAAGCTCACCATCGAAATTTGTTGAGTTCTGTTGCATTGTGCCAAAATGGTAGCTTAGTTTTTGCCCAATGTCTGGCTGTCCCCAACTCAAAACTGATGAATTAGAATTTGATTGGCAGTGTGCATTTGGTATAAAAGATGACCACCTTCCTTTTCAGCATCTTGGACAATCAGTCAATCAATGCCTTTCACCCCTGGCCCCATACAAGCTCCTTCCATTTATCTCTGTCTTGGACAGTTTCGACAATATTTGATCCAAATTGTGCAGATGGTTTGAGGACCCATTGATGGTTCCTTTTTGTCTTTTCTGTCCGTCAACCTTACTTGTCCCCTGCACTAAATGACGATAGTTGTGTCATTGTGTTTTTTTCTTACTCAAACACAAAACTGTTGGTTTTGTCTGTCTTGTTTTTCTTTAATTTTAAAGCTTGTAGTCAAATGGTCCTTTGCGTTGACATGCATCTCTTTACTGTATATAGTTTGTTGAATGTAGGTTGCTCAAGTTTTACATTTTCTCATTTTGGATCAGAGGTTAACCCGATTCAGTTGGCAAGCCTTTTCTTCCCTCTTGTTTACCATTACGTTAGTCATTAGGACCTGTTTATAGCTCATATGGCTCGAGGAAATTTCAAAAAGCTCTTTTTGGTGGGTGGGTGGCTGATGCTAATTAAATAAGTCGAACCTGATCTGACGGCGACCTGTACAAACAACCTCTCCCCGCCCCTACCCTCCTTTTCCTTTTGTGTTTTTTCTAACATTATAAATGACACTGTCTGAAACGGCCACCAAGATACCCACTTTCTCCTTACCGACTAGGGGGTGGGTCGTCTGAGACAGTTTCAACTGATAAACAGTTCAATTCCTGTCTCGTTTTGATCGAGTAGCGTCATTCTCTCTGATTTGATGTGATGTACCCCACTAAAAAGGGGTGGGCCAGACAGACAGGGCTGTAAATAATTGCATCCGTATGGTGGCCATAAAACGTGGACAACTTTATCTCCCACCCCCTTCTTCCCCCACTAATGAAAGTAGACTTTTTAAAAATAAGTAGCCATCAATATTGGCAAAGTTCAGTTGTTATTGTTTTTTTGGTGGTGTTTGTTTGGGGGGGGGGCGGGATGTTTACCAAGAAACATTTGTGAATGAGCCTTAGCAAAATTTAGTATCTTTTGACCTCGACAAAGAAATCCTTGCCTTGTCCTACATGTGGGTAAAAAAGTTGTAGGGATGGGGAGGGGGTGGTTTTGTTTCACTACGATGAACGGTGCAGTCTCTCTGAGCAGTCTTGACCCCCTTCATAGCCCGGTATGCACATATACCAGCGGAATTTTCCATTGCTTTGTGGCCCACATTAGTACCTACAGGTTTTGTGTTTGAGTATCTGAGATAGTTGACTTTTGACTGTATATGTTGTAGCCTAGCTGGCACTGTGCCGTTCTGAGGACTCGTTTTTTACCGAGTACGTGATACTGCACCGGCGTCTGCACACACACACACACACACACACACACACACACACACACACACACACACACACACACACACACACACACACGCACGCAAGTACGCACGCGAGCGCGTATTCATGCCCACAAGCATGCGCGCACACTGACATACACCTGACATACACACACGTGTGCGCGCGCGCACGCACACACACACACACACACACACACACACACACACACACACACACACACACACACACACGCACAAGGTGGAAAGTGGTCATTTTGGACAGTTTGCCGTTGGAGTCAGGTTCGACAGCACTTTCAAGAAATACTCATGTTCAGCTACTTTTTACTCCTTTGGAACATAACAATTAATTATCACCATCGTGATTTCCACATCGTGATTTCCACTATTTAGGATGCAAAAATTGATTCGCTTTGCGAGGGCTACCTGAACCCGATTTAATAACGCCACGCTTCCGTCGATTTGAGCGACGCTCTGGTTAAAGCTCAGTTGGTGTCATGCTGGACTACGGATTAATTAGATGGCCCTTGTTCAAATGCCAGACAGGGCTTTCTTAAGCTCAGGTCTGGGTTTTCTGAGCCTAGGCCCAGGTCGTTGTATGGAATTTTGATAGGATAGCCTAGCTTTCAGCCCATTTGGCTCGGTCCTATCGGAGACAGAGATGGAAGCCCCGGCTCTCTGGAATAGCCGGAAGTTAAACCAATACACTTACGTCAATTGGAGTGTATATATTTTCACAAACTAAAGCCAAAGTTTAGACCCTGTGCGTTGCTTGAAGGATGTCACTGATAGCCTACGTCCTGTGTCTTTTTGTTCCCTCTACTGTATTTTGCCTGTGCGGGTGGTTGGAGGGCGCCTCTGGTAGGTCTTACTTCTTAACTTTCCCTCTGTTGTTTCTGTCTGTCTGTCTTACTTTTTCCCATCACTACATGGCCATTATTGTGTCTATGTGCTTCTCTTTACTCAAATGAAAAAAAGTATTTTGCGTGTGTGTCTTGCTTTCCCTCTTTTCGAAACGACCATTTTTTCCTGTTCAAATGTTGCCGTTTTATTCGTACTAAAAATAATAATGATAAAGATTAAATAAAGTTTTTAAGTTATAAAATGTTACATCTGTAAAACGCTGCTATCTGTTGGCGATAAAGTTGATGGGTGACTTTAAGGGATCTTTGATCTTGAGAACAGATTCTGACGGTTTGATTAGGGGCAATTAAAGAAATACATGTACATATGTACATATAATATATGTACATATGTATAATTTTGTGATACGCTCGACATGTTGACAGGTCGTGTAATGTAATAATGGTCGTGGGATTGTTTTGATTGCAGATAAGAAATACAGCATAACTTTCGTTTTATCTATTTCTTTCTGTCTCTCTTTCTCCCTCACGCCCCGTCTGTCTGTCTGCCACTATCTCTCCCTCTCTCTCTCTCTCTCTCTCTCT
>NW_004797551.1:39863-45708 GCF_000002075.1 Aplysia californica
CTCTCTCTCCCTCTCTCTCTCTCTCTCTTTCTCTCTCTCTCTCCACCTGTACCACTGGCCTCTTCCCATTTCTTCCCTTGGGTGTTTTTACGCTATAATAACACTGGCTGTGTAAGACGGCCACTTTTCTCCTCGATACATACCGTGTGGCCGTTTAAGACAGTTTCGAGGTTTAAAAAAACACAAAAAACAACAACAAAAGCATTTAATGTTCTATCTGCTGTCTCAAAATCGGAAGATTGCTCGGCGTCGTTATTGTTAAGATATTCGAAAAATTGCGTCCGAAAAAGCTTGACATGTGAAACGCAAGAAATGTTTTCACGTCAAAATTCTCAAAACTAGGTACTGAGCAGATAGAACTTTGTAATTTTAGGGTAGAGAAAACCAGCAGTGGACTCCGTTTTATGCCGACTGGGACCCTGGACCGTACACTGAAGTCTTGTCAAACCTGCACTAACGGTCACCTGCTGTATACAACAGTCAGATCTCTCTCTCTCTCTCTCTCTCTCTCTCTCTCTCTCTCTCTCTCTCTCTCTCTCTCTCTCTCTCTCTCTCTCTCTCTCTTTTTTTTTTCGCGCTCTCTTTCCCTCTCTCTCTCTTTCCCTCTCTCTCTCTTTCCCTCTCTCTCTCTCTTCTCTCTCTCTCTGAGTTTGCGCCAATGAAAGGCAAGTAACGCCTCCAATCTTCTGCACTTTTTGTGACCCATTTGTGTTGCACGCGCCGTAAAACTCTTACTAAAACTAAACAAACAAAAAACCAACCAAAAAAAAAACGTTGTGGCAGCGACCAGAGTCGACAGAGGTTCTTTCGAATTTAGGACTCCCAAGGTACGACTTTCATAGCCTTATTACCCACTTTTTTTTCCTCTCAGGGATATTTGCATATAATGTGTACCAAAAGAAAAAGAAAGAAAAAAACGAAACAAATTTAAAAATCTTTTTTAATCTTTTTTTTTTGGGGGGTGCCATCAGTATCTCTACTTACTTCTCATCTCTCCTTCTTTCTTCTTTCTGTCTGCTCTACCAGTCATTCCTTGGCGGGTGCTTCGCTCGGGTTTTCTCATTTCCTATCAAACATCTATACATCTATTGTCTTTACCTTTTCTGCTTCTTTATTTCTATGTTACTCTTCAGAAGTAACACTTCTAATCTTCGAAACTTCTGAGACTTATCTGTATCTGTGTCGTAAGTGCCGTAACATTCTTACAAAAACGAAATGACTGTTATTCATTTGTTCCGCTAGGACGGGTGCTGTTGGACGTTGAACGAAGCACCCCCCCCCCAAAAAAAAAAAAAAAAAAAAAAAAATTAATTAATTAATTAATTAATAAATAAATTATATGAAATGTGTCGATGGAGGTTTAACACTTCCACAATTACATTACTTTCTCTTTACATAAACTGTACCAAGTTGATAGTTAGTGGATCCTCTGGTGTGGTTTGCCCCTTCTTTCCTATCAAACACCTATCGTCCTGATCTCTCCTTCTTTTTTTTTACATTTGTTACTCTTTTGTAACACGTCTAATCTTCGGCACTTTTTTTTTTTTAGCCCTTGCCCATTTATATGAAATTGACGCCATATGATTAGTAGCAAAACGTGCGTATGATAGTGTCTACTAGTCTGTGTATTACGTGCATACTTAGTATGACAAGTAACTGTTACAGATAGAGATTCAAAGATTATAAATGTAAGTCATTGATCTGAGAGCAATGGTGATGATGTGGGATTGCGTTTCAATGTAAACTTCCTCTGCTCCAATGAGTCACGAGGGACGTGGGCACCCTCTATCTCGTTCCTCACTGGAACCATCTTTAATGTCACCGTGAAGTCCCGAAATGGTAATCTTCGGCTCTTATATGACCCAATAGTGTTGCAAGTGCCGTAAAACTCTTACTAAAACGAAACTAAAACTGTACCAAAGTGCACATGCGGGTGGTTGGCAGGTGTGCTGGTGTGGTTTTCTCATTCTTTCCTATCAAACCTCTATCGTTTTTATCTCCCCTCCTTCTATTTTGTGTTTGTTACTCCCTTGTAACACCTCTAAGCTTCGGCACTTATATTACCTTATTGCCTTATTGTGTTGCAAGTGCCGTAAAACACTTAACTAAAACTAAAGTGAACGTGGGAAATTCTTGACTCAAATGGTTTGAGTTAGCTCAGTTGGTATCACACTGGGCTACAGAACGGGCGGGCCTGGTTCTAATCCCACCAACAGGGCGTTCTGGACTACTTTGGGGTTGTTTTGGGAGAGTTTTCAAAGCTGGCCGCCCATTGTACCCGGTCCTATAGGATATTGACATTCAATTCGTAGGTCCTAATAATAATGATAATAATGATAATAATAATATAACATTTATTTGGCGCATTTCCAAAAAAATGTAGCTCAATGCGCTTTACAGCACCAAAAAAAAACAACTAAACAAAACCTCACAGCGGGCTCTCGTGGCCTAGAGGTTAAGGTGATCGCCTTTCATTCAATAGGGTCCCGGGTTCGAATCCGGATAGCGGCGGAAAATGTTCTTCTCTATAATTAGTTTTCTCCTTTCACACCCTTTCCTGCTCTCTAACAATGTTCTGTCACCTCCTTTGCCCCCTCTTCTGGGCCCCCGACTCTTTCTGCAGCCTTTCTACTGCTACTCCTCGGCTCCTTACTGCTGTCTTTCAGTCACACCCCTGATCTTATGATAGGAAAGATCTACACCAAGCCTTCTCGGACACGGGCAAAAAATCTTGGAGGTCTCGTGTGCAAGTTGCGCACGTTAAAGATCCCTTGGTGGTCCAAAATCGATAAGAGTAGGCTTCGGGCGCCACCCGAGAAAAATTCTAAATTCCCTACCAGCTGAAAATGTTTAAAATGGGTCCCGTGCGCTCATAATATGAATTTATGCAGTTGTGCATGCCATAAAACACTTACCAAAAGAAAAAGAAAAAAGGACATTGACGTTAAATTCGTAGGTCCTACCTCTCAGGAAAAAAAAACTAACAAAACAAAACAAAACCTCCCCGCGCTATCGTTGCGGCAATGGCAGGGCTGTGTGCCTTGACCCGGGGCGAGGCAAATGACGAAGGGAAAAACACTTTTTCACTGAAACTGACTGTTGCGTGTACTTGGCCCGTTCTATTCCTTTTGCGCGGCAACTGATGTTGGTTTTTTGGGTTTTTTGTTGTTGCTTTGTTATATATAATATTCTCTTTCTCTCTGTCTCTCTCTCTCTCTCTCTCTCTCTCTCTCTCTCTCTCTCTCTCTCTCTCTCTCTCTCTCTCTCTCTCTCTCTCTCTCTGTGTATAATATACATATATGTTATATCTTTTTATGTAAATATATATATATAGAGAGACACCCACCTATAGATAGATAGAGAGAGAGAGAGAGAGAGAGAGAGAGAGAGAGAGATAGATAGAGTGAGTGAGAGAGAGTAAATATATATTTTTTATAAGTATTTTCTATGTATATACATGTATATATATATTTATATATATATATATATTTTTATGTATATATATATATATTTTAAAAATATATAGCATACATGTATATTATATATATATATACACGCACACATATATATTCTAATCTTACCATTGTTTGTGGTGTAACGATTAGAGGCTTTGCTGTCACATGCAGGAGACCCGCGTTTGATTCCCTTATAGGGGGGAAATTTCTGTCGAATAGGTCGATCTTTCTACTGGGATGTTGATCCCACTTAGCCCGGATATGACCTGAAAGGCAGAGTCGGAAGCCCGCCTCTCAAAAGATCTAAATAGTGTTGATGAAGGCGCAAATATACCTGCACTTAATTTTTAGTTTTGTTTGATCATTTTGACCAACAGATAGCAACCAGCTTCTGTGGTGTGGCAGTACGGCTCTTACCCATCTCTCACAAAAGGCATGAGTTTGATTCCTATGGAGAGGGGGGGGGGGTGTCAAGTACACATATTTATATATATGGTCCCTTTTGGACAAGCGGGCTAACTCAGATTTCAGGGGTTTCCAGAAATCTTGACCTGCACCTAAAGTGGGCATTGCCCTACCTATAGAAGAAGTTTGGTTTCATTCAGGTGTATATTTGTTTGGTTATAGAGAAAACTCTCCTTGTCTTTTAAAGAAACTCAAAAAGGGGCAAAAACTTTACCTTTGATTTTCTCAAAACAGCATTTTTCGGGATAGCCCCCTTGTGCTTAAAAGCGACCATATATATATATATATATATATATCATCTGCTGGGATGTTGTGTCACTCTCATCCTAAATTGACCGCATCAACATTCAAGGTCGAAAGAGCCTGCCCGCCCGCCTCCTTAATTATTCTGAATTTTGATGATGATGGGGGCGTGTCGATAAACATCTACAATTATATAACATGTATACGTGTAATTTTTTTTTTCAATCAACAGATAGCTGTTCCGGACGTGGTGGAAGCCAGCCAGGGTGCCGACATATTCATCTTTGTGCTTCCCCACCAGTTTGTCAAAGGCATCTGTGAGAAGTTGAAAGGCAAGATCAAATCCACAGCAGTGGCTGTCACCCTCATTAAGGTAGGTGTCAGAACGACCAGACCAGTGTCTGTGGTGTAGCAGGTAGGCACTTGGCCACCGCTGGCAGAAGACTCGAGGAGTTCGATTCTCTTGTGGGGAGACTTTTTAAAATCCTGAATCTAGGTCTTTCCTGCTGTTACTCAGTCTGCCTCTCAACTTATGCTGGCCCAAGACGAGTAGGGTGGAAGCCGCTTCCTCCCCACCCTCCCCCCCCCCCCACCCCCCGAACGTTGTATTGAAATTTTGTCCATGGGAGTGTATCAACATCTAGATGCAGAAAAAAAGAATGATCAACCATAGGGTAAGATAATAAAAAGGGAAATTGATATTCAGCATAAGATATCAAAGTCGAAATGCAGTAAAAAAAAAAAAAAAAACTACTTCACATCTGTCACATGCTGAAAGGAAATCTATGAACGTCAATGAGAGAGGACATTAATTAATAATGTTTTGTTTGAAGTTCCAAAGTTTTGTGGACTTGATGTTAAGTAGTTGGGGTTTTTTTGTATCTCAATATGATTGACAACGAACTATGCACACACAAAAAACCTCCACCAGATATTAGCATGCAAGTATGACTAAAAGATAATTTGCTACTGAAATCTTGGCATTTTGGAGCATTTCATTTTTTGAGGGAGTATTAATTTTGTGGCTGATTTGCTCTTGATGTGTGTTATACCCCCAGTGGGTCTGGGGGATATAAATAGACCCACTGCTTCGTCTGCAGAAGGTGCAACCCCTTCAAAGGCGAGGTGTCGCACACGGACCCCAACCCTCTGAGATCCGGATGCAACACCTACTTTGGTGTATCCAACTGTCGTTTCTGTATCAATTATTATGTCTGTCTTACTATTTCCGTGGGTGCTCTGGTGTCATTTATTGCTCCTTCTTTCCTTACAAACATCTATCCGCCCTTATCCCTCCTCCCTCTTTTTTGTGTTTGTTAACTTTCGTGTAGCTAGCAGTTCTAATCTTCAGCGCCTATATATGAATGATCTAATTGTGTTACTAGTGCCGTAAAACTCTTACCAAATCTGACTATTTCCCAGCACTATCTGACTGTACTGTTATTATGTCAATGTGATTCTCCTCAAATGAAATAAGTGAAGTAAGAATATTGTTCCATTTTCTTGGCCCCCTGCTGGAAAGTCAGGGCGGGCATTAGAGACGTTTATAGTTTATGTTGTCCCAGTTGCAAGACGCGGAACAATTCAGGCTATCTCTTGTCTGTGATACGGTGAGGATCTCCCTCTCTCTCTCTCTCTCTTTCTCTCTCTCTCTCTCTCTCTCTCTCTCTCTCTCTCTCTCT
>NW_004797551.1:45808-49541 GCF_000002075.1 Aplysia californica
GGGGGGTCCTGTTAAAGACAAAGTTTATGTTCCACCACTGCCAGCAAATACCAATGGCACGAAAGATTGAATAACAGCTACAATCAACATGGTGGCCTGAGACATTCTGAGGCACGTTTGGGAAGTATTTTCATATCGGCTTGATGTTGTCCGTGCTGCCGGTTGTTTCCACATTGAGCACTTATAAGACATGAAATAAAAACTTGAAGGTATATATGCAACACACGTGTCCAAGCTAGAGTTTTCTATTATTTATCGTTTTAAAAATATCTGTGATGATTTTGGCGTATTCTTTTTAAATAACCCTGTATAATAATTTATATATGTGAATATACACACCTGTGTATTCAATGAATACCGTCTCTTAATTCTTTGGACTTTGTGTTTTCTATTGTTTTGCCCTGTCAGAGACAATTTCAAACATCCATAAGTCAGATACTATGAGAAAAAAAAACACTTAAACTTTTCTGAAACTAGTGTAGATTACCGCCGATTTGGTACACTTTTTTTTTTTCATCTTAACAAAAAAAAAAAACAACCATTCCCATATTTGGGAGATTGAGGAAGCAAATCTTGATTGTGCATCATGTCGTTATCAACTCTGCAGGATAGGACAATTTGTTATAAAACGACTAATGCTTAGTTAAGCTTTAACAAGTCTATCTTATATCAGTTTGTTAATAATTAATTTATCAATTGCCAGCTGTTCAAATTTACTAAGTGCAATTTTTTTAAATTGTAATTTTTATCTCTTTTTTTTAAAAATTGCAGTTTCTGAAACTGGTATCTGTTGCAAGTGCTCAAGAAATGTTTTGTCGAAATTCAAACTCTAAATTTTGAAGAAAAAAATAATCCATTACAAAAACAAAAAAAGTAGTTACAATTGTTTTTAAACAAATTATAATTTTGCTTTCTTTACTTAATACATTTGAACAGCTTGCAGACGTTATGTATTTAAACATGTGTATTGAGTATGTTTTGTTTCTGCACAGAAGCTTTAGAGTGAAGATAATTTTATTATAGTAGTTTTTATTGGCATGCGTTTGTCACTGTTTTTATGATGTAAACATTGGCTTCGTCCAAACAGCAACTCGCGTCAGCAAATGAGTATGTATTGCTCTTAAACTGTGCCTCTCCACCTACGTCTGTGGTGTAGTGGGTAGCAGCCTCACCGTAACATGTCATAGATGCTGGTTAGATTCTTTTGTGGAGAGATTCTTTAAAAAGTAATAGTAATAATAAAAGAGATAACATTTGTATAGCGCAACTCCCAGCTCAACAGCAAGCTCTATTCGCTTCACAATCTATACTATTACCCACCCCAACAGACCTGAGAGCATTCTGAAACAACCTCAACTTCCAACAGTGCAAGCGGCCATTTATAGACGCTAAGACACTAACATACTGACGAGATCTTTTGCTGTCTATGGCTGGGCACCCATTCCCACTTGGGTGAAGTGAGGAAAATTCGTGTAAAGTGCTTTTCGAAAGGACACAACATCAGGCCCACGGCTCGAACCCCCGAACCCGCAACATGTACACATGTATCTCTGTCTTCTCAAGAACAGCTTACGAGCTCAAAACCGAACCTTGTGGCCTTTCTTATAATAGTTTATGTTGATGTTTCTTTTTTTGTCCAAGTTTATTTTATTGGGAGTTTTTTTTTCTACTACATTGGAGTCTGCTTAAACCGAAATCTACAGGACCGCTGGATTTTCTTCAGTTCAGCTAAGTTTTTGGTTTGGAGAGGTTGTTCAAGTTATAGAAGAAGAAAAAAAACTGAGGATTTTATTATTTTTCAGTTTGCTGCTGGGTTTTTTTATTAAATGTGTTCAGTTTAAGCGGACTCTACTGTATTTCTTATGGCGTTAATAATAGGAATTAATATTTAAGATTTCTTTAACAATAAAGAAAAAATTATTTCTTCCTTTTGGTGGACTTTTTTCCCAGTTATGAAGTAGTGTTGTGCAGCATTTCTTATACCAGCAAGCTAGAAGAGGGTTTTACTCTACGTCTCTCTCTCTCTCGCTCAGGGTTTTGAAGTCGCAGAAGGTGGCGGCATCCGATTGATTTCCGATGTGATCAGAGATTCTCTCAACATTCCATGTGCTGTTCTCATGGGCGCTAACATTGCTAATGAAGTTGCCCTGGAGAATTACTGCGAGGCAACCATCGGTCAGTATATATTTTCAAAGTCCAGTGTAAATTGTCCGAGATAGCCACCCGCTGTTGAGGAGAAAAGTTGTTGTTGTTGTCTTGGACAGTGTCGTTTCGATGTAGTTAAGAAAAAGGCAAGTGGGAGAATGGGAAGTTGTCGTTTGTGCAGATGATTGTCTGGGACAGGTGGTAGCAGGTTTGACTGCAGTGCTAAAAATGTATATGTGAAGACTTGCATCGTAAGAAGTGATGTTTAGTGTTTACGAATTTTTAAAATCTGTTTAAATGTTTACTGTGTATTAACTAACAAATTTGGACGTCAGTAGAGAAAACTTTGCGAAATAAAGTTCTTCTTGTGGAGGATCAATAAAGTCTGTTTTATCGGTAAAGGTTTACTTGTGCCCTCTATTCGGAATTTACTTGACCTACTATACACATTCGGGGGTGTCCACCCCTTGATACCAATGTGGGTGTAAATGTGTGACGTAAAAAACAATTTTATCTGATTTTAAGAGTGTATGTGCGTGGAAAGGGGGGGGGGATAAGTAGACCGTTATTATGTCATTTTATGTTGAACCAGTTCTGATAAAAACACCGAGGGCACTTTTCATAGAGTTCAGACTAACCAAGTGTCCCTCCTTTAAAGTTTTGCGGTGACTCCCAAATTTTACGTCGACCCTTGTCTGAGAAGCTTGGGTTCTCAGTTCCATATCTCAGGGACTCCCAATTTCTACATCCCTGTAAAGCTTATTTTATAGTCTTGCTAAAATCGTAACTACTAACATCAAACAAAGTGACAGCGTGATAAGCACTGAAAGTTGCACAAAACTAATAAGCAACAATGTTCATAACTACATTTGCGTTTTAAATATATGTAAATATATAACTAAAAAGGGTGACTAAAAAAGAATACAGAAAAATCACCAAGCGATATTTAAAGAAGAAGAAAAAAAACCAATAGAAAACTCCAGCTCGGAAACGTGTGTTGTACATACCTTCCAAGTTTTTATTTCATGTTTAACAAGTGTTCAATGTGGCCACCACCTGTTGCACAGACAACAGCATCAAGCCGATATGAGAAATAAATAGCCCTTGTATAGCGCATTACCCCGCTCTACATGACAGCAAGCTCTTGCCCTTTACACTATATTGTTACCCCAGCAGAACAGAGAACACTCAGAAACATTCTCAGCTTCTCAGAATTCCTCCCAAAAGCGCCTCAGGATGTCCCAAGTCCACCGTGTTGATTGTAGCTGTTATTCGATCTTTCATATCTTTGATATTTGCTGGAAGTGGCGGAACATAAGACTTTGTCTTTAACATACCCCCACAAGAAGTGGATATTCCCTCCCCTGCTTGCAGATTCGAATTACTTCATTTTTCAACAAGACGTAGCTCCACCCCATTAGCATCTCTGGGTTCGATCTTATTTGAATGAAACCGTGCCTCAGCGGTGGATTGGTAGGGGAGGCACTAAAGACCTTGCTGTCTGCGGTTAGCCTGTCAGATACCCGGACCTCACTGTGTGGGATTTTTAAAAACATTTTTAATTTAAAATTATTGTGTGTGTGTGTGG
>NW_004797551.1:49641-54223 GCF_000002075.1 Aplysia californica
TTGTTAGAGATCAGGAAAGGATGTGAAAGGAGACATTTTTAGAGAAGAAAATTTTTTGGTCGCTACCCGGAATCGAACCCGGGACCTTTGAATGAGAGGCCAACACCTTAACCTCTAGGCTCCTTTTTTCTCTCCTTTTTTTATAGTTTGTTTATCTTCCAGTTTTCTTTTTTCAAATCGGTCACCAGTTTCGACAGTGGATGGATGTGCTTTTCTTCTAATAGACGGAACTTGTTCCCAATGAAGATAATTTAAAATACCCTTAACGTAGTGCTATCAACGAGAATCCTTACAAGACCTGACCAATGTAAACACTGAGATGAATTTCCAGTGCTGGACATTAGGCCTATATATATAGCAATAATGTAAACCAAAAAAAGAAAAGGAAAGATTTGTTACACTTTCAGTTTTTAGATTTTCTTCCTGTGCAGGCCCTGTAAAATATAACCATAACCGGAGTGGAAGTCACCATTGTTGCTTTCAGCTTTCTATGAGTCAATCAGCTACAGAACAGTTCCTGCCGGAATGTTTAATTCACCAAAAAAATCATTTCTTTTCACTTTTCGGCCCACAACAAAACTTCTGAGACCTGCTGCTGCTGTACTGAACCTCTTACGCTGCTTCGAGGGGGCTCTGTGTGGCTATCAAACCTTAAGCAATGAGAAAAAGAAGGTTTTTGGTGGTGATTATCAGTTAGACCCACTAGTGAAGAAACCGGGAGCTGGCTTGGAAGATGTGGGTCGCCTCTCCTGTGAAACCCCTATCTACCAACACTTTGTGCTAGTTCCAGTTTCAGGATTTTTTTAAAGAAACGTGCAGCAACATGTAATGCCTCAGCGTGGATCCATGTGTTTCTGTTCTTCTTTGTAGGTGGTTGGCGGGTGCTGTAGTGTGGTTTGTTCCTTCTTTCCTATCAAACATCTATTGTCCATATCTCTCCTGCTTCTTTTTTTTGTGTTTGTTACTCTCTTGTAACACCTCTAATCTTCGGCACTTATATGACCTAACTGTGATGCAAGTGCCGTAAAAATCTTACTAAAACAATGTTCTTCTCTTTCATGTTAGAACAACAGTTGTTTTGTATTTTCAATGCGTCTGAAAAGGTTCTGGTTTTAAAATCAATTTATTTTGGAGGATGATTTTTCTTCGGTAGCATCTGAATTTTTTTTTGGGTGGGGGGGGGGAGACTGGTATACATGCAACTTTTTTCTCACTTGTGTGTTTGACAGGTTGTTTTTGCTGTTGTCGTGAGCGTGTTGTCACTTTTAAAAAATCTGTACTGTCCTTGGAGGTACTGTCACAATAGAACAGCAGTGTGCTTGTAAAGTATTTGCCTGGCTTTTTGTCTTGATCGCTCAGGATGCAAAAGGTTGGAGAGTGCCACGGGCAGGTCCATCTTCTTTTCTGTCCCTCTTTCATTTCTGTTTGTCAGTCATACTCTTTCTATGCACGTTAAGTGACAGGTATTATCTTCTTTCTCAAACAAACAAACAATTGTGGGAGGTTTACGGGTGCTCTGGTGGGGTTTGCTCCTTCTTTCCTTTAACATCTATCCTCCTTATCTCTCCTCCTTCTTTTCATAGTATGGCTCTCTCTAGTTACACCTTTCATCCTCAACACTTGCATGACCTGTTTGGGTTGCGAGTGCCGTAAAACTCGTTTTAAAACTAAACTTATTAATCAAACAAACAAATGATTGTTCAGGGTGCTCGGACACTGCTGTCTTGGGAACTGAGTTGAAGGCCCTCTTTCAGACGGCCTATTTCCGCATCGTCGTCGTCAAAGACGAGACAACGGTTGAGGTCTGCGGAGCCCTGAAGGTATGTTTATAGTGTAGATTTCATGAAAATCTTTTGTAATAATAATAATAATGATAATACAGTCGAACCTGCCCTGACGGCCACCTGTACAAACGGCCACTTTCCATTTCCCCCTTTGCGTTTTTTCTATATAATTTAACTGTGTAAAACGGGCACCTGTCCAACGCGGCCGCGGCCACCATATTTTAACACACAACCCCTATCACACTAAGCAATAACATCTGTCTTAGATGGCCACCTTAGTGACTCCATTACGTTTTGTCATAAATTGTGCACTGGCCCCTGGCGTTGTGGGTGAGCTGTCATAATTCAATCACCTGTCGTTGTTGTTAGGTAGTCCCTCCAACTGATCATGTTGGTTAGGCCCCTCCCGCTGTTGACCAATAGGTACCAATTTTCAGCTGCTGGTGAGGTAAGCATGTGACCCCTCATAACCCATAAGCCCCGCGCCGCCCAGAACTCATACACAAATCATAAGTGAGATGGGTGGTCACAGTTTACCCAGTCTGTAACAAAGAAACAATGGACGTCAACTACATGAACACGTCACTCGTTCTCCGAGTGGTGGCGACCCATGTGTTTGTTTTAACATGGTACTCGGTCTTCCTCGTCTGATACATTTTGTTTTATTGTCACTCTTGCGCAAAATCAGCAACGAAATAAAAATAACAAACAAAATACAAACCAACAACAACAAAAACAAGAAACAGTGCAGCAACTTTCGATTGGGACTTCAGATGGGAATGGTTTGTTTTCTTCATCTTGATCAGTCCTGCCTAAGACGGCCACCTGTCTTATCCGGCCACTTTTCTCCTTGACAATGGGTGGCCGTCTTACACAGGTTTGACTGTATATAACATTTATATAGCGCATTTCCTGTAGGAACAGAAAATGCTTAAGATGTACCTTGAAGCTATCATGTGTTTTTGTTTGTCTTAGTTCCATGGGTAATCAATTTTATAAAGTTTTATTCCCTACAAGACTCACATAAGTGGGTGGTTGACGTGCACCATCTGTGGGTTAGAGACTGTTGTATCCTTCTCAACCCAGTTTGACGCTGACTAGCAAAAATTGAAGTTACTTGTCGCTTAAATTAATTATCTAAGTTGTGTCAGTGGGTGTGTGAAACATTTACAATGTGACCGGGATGTTTCTGACTTTTCTCGAACTGAGATAAAATTTACCCTTTACTCCATGATCAAAGCCTGTGGCCTATTTGTTCTAAGTTTTGTCGATGGGGCTCTAAAAATACCTTCTTTTTTTAAAAAAATGTTAAACCCTTTGCTTTCATATCACTGCTTCTCAAAGCGGTATTGAACCCTTGCCATATAGCTGTGCCTGTGGTTTTATGCGCCCCGCATAATTTAGCAAAATTCGATAATTTTTTGCATAATTTCTTATAATTTTCCTTTATCATTCTCTGTTAAAATTAACAGAATCGCATAATTTCACATTTTTGGGCTTAGTTTTCATAATTTCAAAATTTTTCCGATTGGGACAGATAAAGGCCTGTGTATGGTCTTGTGCGCCTTGGCAGACAATTTTAAAACAGTATGCATGATGTGGTTTTTGCCTTGGCATGTGACAAAGAGGAAGTAGATGAACCAATGCCATGCATACTGAGCTATTTTTACTCCCATCAGAACATCGTTGCGACAGCAGCCGGTTTTACAGACGGTCTCGGCTTCAAGGACAACACGAAGGCTGCTGTCATCCGACTGGGGCTGATGGAGATGATCAAGTTCTGTGAGGTGTTTTACCCAGGTACAGTGGATTCTTCTTGCTAATCCAGTAGCCTTTGAGTTCGTGCCCTTTGACTCAATGTTAAAAAAGGAGGAGGTCTTTGACATTTGTGAAGGGTGCTGACGAAATGAGTTACTATTCGGATTCGAGCCCAATAGAAATTGCTACATCACGCTTATAGGTGAAGTTTTTACAATTTATAAGTATGAAATAATAAAAGACATGTTATATTTAACGAATATGACATTAATAGAAATCTACAAATTTGACCCTAGTGTTGAATTTTAGCGAATATACTCATTTGTGGATTGCAAGAAATAACTCATTTTGTCAGCAGGTCTCGCATCTTTCCTTGGCTGCAGTATATGTAAGGTGTTGTGTGTGGTAGGGACGGGAGGGAGAAGCTGGTGTGGAAGATCTTGTTGTGTTGGACTGCGGAGGAGTAAATAATGGACTGTTGGTATGTCGAATAATGCAGAAGGAAGCTTGTGATGAGATTTGAAGTAGATAGGTATTTGGGGGAGTGGGAAAGGGTTTAAATACAGGATAAAGGAAGGTTGTTTTAGGTCAGGTTTTGTGTTAGGGGTCTGAATTCGTGAACTTTGTAGGTGGAAATCTTTATATATAAACTTTCAATGTACAGACCAGGACTGTTGTTTATTGGGAATTAGAAGTAAGTCATTGATGAAGTTTGCCATACTGACATGGGACAAATGTTACATATATCAGTCTTCATTAGCTTCTCGAAGACATGCATTCTGGTCATTGAAGATTCAATGTTTGAGTCACTTTAAGAAAAGAAGTACAGTAGTCTCCGCCTAAAGTCCCGGTGCTCGGGAGCCAGGAAAATGCGGGATCTTAGGTGAACCGGGATCTTACCCGAATGGCCAGGGGGAAGAATCCACAGTAACTCTTGGTCAGGCCCATAATCTGTACAATGATCTTCCCTTACTTTAAAATGAACTGATGTTACTCCTGGGCAGTTAAAGTTATTTTCGGAAGTCAGTTTTTCATTTATT
>NW_004797551.1:55382-74370 GCF_000002075.1 Aplysia californica
GGGGGGCAATTGGCTATTTGGAAAGGGTTGTGTCGTCTTTATATACTTTACTCGTTACTGCTACCTGTAGATATATTTATGTTTACAGCAGTGATGATATACAACTTGTTTGGGGGTCTTTTTTTTCAGGTTCTAAATTGGAAACTTTCTTTGAGAGCTGTGGCATCGCTGACTTAATAACAACCTGTTATGGGGGCAGAAACAGGAGAGTGGCTGAAGCCTTTGCTAAAACTGGGAAGGTAAGATGCTGCGAATTCTCACAGCATTGCATTGAACTTTTTTTTTTTCCAATTCATAATTGTTGTTGCTGTAGTTGTTCTGAGTTCACCCTCTCCTGGCTTTTAACACTTTTAGTACCATAGGCGACTTTTGTCTCCAGTGGGTGGTTGGCAGGTGCTCTGGTGTGGTTTGCTTCTTCTTTCCTATCAAACTCTCTTTTAACACCTTTAATCTTCGGGCGCTCGTATGACCTTATGCAGTTGCGAGCGCCGTAAAACCTCTACTAAAACTGTCACCAGGCCACAGTATGCGCTCATTACTGCTGGCAACTTTAGTCACCAACTCCACCAGGCACGGTTAACATACAGTGCAGCCTTTCTATAGCAACCTTTGATATAACGACATACTCTGTGTAGCGACATGGTGCCTAGGCCCCGATTTGTTCATGACATGTGTATATCATTAGTAATATTTTTAGTTGCCTTTCTATAACAACAACTCTCTACAGCGACATTTTGTCTGGTCCCGACAATGTCGTTATACAGAGGCTGCACTGTATTTAAACAATGAACGGAGCCACTGCACTGAAGTAAATACCAAAGGAAATCACTCTTTTATGATAGTTGAATGGTTGATGAAACTCTTTGAATTTTTATAGCATGTTTCTTCGGCTGTGAAAGTTTGTGGGGTTTTTTGGGGTTTTTTCTAAAAATTCTACTTTAGCTTCTGCGTTCTAAACTGATACGGTACTTGAGGGTTTTTTCACTAGATGAGCCTTCAGTTCTGTAAGTGTTATCCTTTGCCTGGTGGCAGACAGGCATAAAAATGTAGGTACAGTCTTTTAAAGTCTTATGGCAGACTGGCATAAAATGTAGGTAGGTAGTCTCTTAAAGTCTTATGGCAGACAGGCATAAAAATGTAGGTACAATCTTTTGAAGTCTAAGGCAGACAGACATAAAAATGTAGGTACAGTCCATTAGACAACCCCGTCATGTTGAAAGGATAGAGATTGGGGAAAAGGAGGAGGAAGAAAGGTATTGAGCACACACAGAACCAAAGGCTGATAGGTAGCTAGCTATGTGTTTCTTTCAGAATTCAAGGTCATTAACCCACATCATATAAAGCAAACATGGTTTACTGGAGAGACTTTGGTGAAACAGCATAGATTATAGAACACTGTAACAACATTTCAAAGGCTTGCAGTGTCTGGCAAAATCTCATGTATATTCATTTGTATATTTAGTCCATAGCCATATTGGTCTCTTGGCCACAGCGGAAGCTACAAGACATCTTAAACTTAATTTCTTCTGTTTCCAATAAGAAGTATTCTCCTCTTCAGATGCATTTATCATTGTTATACATTGACGGATAAAATATTGTAATATTCTTCTTCTTCTAATTATTTTTATTGTTATTATTATTATTTTCATTTTCATTATTGTTGATTATTCAGACCATAGCTGAGCTGGAACAGGAAATGTTGAATGGACAGAAGCTTCAAGGTCCGCCCACGGCCTATGAGGTGAACTACATGCTCAAAGCCAAGACTATGGAGGAAAGGTGGGCAGTGACATTATTGTATTTTTCCTCACCGGTGCTACATGTTTTTCCTCTATTGTTTCTGTCTGTCCGTCTTATATTTTTTTAGTGGGTGGTTGGCGGGTGCTCTGGTGTGGTTTTCTTCTTCTTTCCTATCAAACATCTATCGTCCTTATCTCCCCTCCTTCTTTTTTATGTTTGTTACTCTCTTGTAAAACCTCTTATCTTCTGGCGCTCATATAACCTTATGCAGTTGCGAGCGCCATAAAACCCCTACTAAAACTTAAAAACTTATTTTTTAATAACCTTTACCGTACAACGGTATTTACTACGCTGTACGTACGTCGTGTACCAATTTTGGAACAGCAGTTATCGCAACTCGTAATCAAGAGCATTCCCAACTTTTTCTAAGATAGCGGCCATTAAATTAAAGAGAAAGTGGAGAGCTGTTTCAAGAAGGAAGAGTGAGTAAACTGGAAATGTTACTTAGATTACGTGAATTATGTTGGAGTTTGGCTTCATGCTCAGCACACAACTCTATAGTACACGCTCAGAAGCCTCCCCAGCATTGGATAGCAGGACCCTCAGATAGCAACACATGTGCATGCTAAAAATAGAAGTCGCATCGCCGTGACCCAGCGTGCTCGGTTTGTATCTGTGTTGGCCTAGGGTCTGCAGTTTTTTCCAGTGCGTGCCATTATTGGTACACAATGTAGGAATAGGGTGTAGGGAAAAAAATGATTATCAATTTCAAAACTTGAGATCAAAACTTCTAATGGCCATTGTTTCAATGTCGGAAATTGAGTAAGCCTACTTGAGGCATTCTTAGCTGCTCATAGACGTGAAGCTAGCCATAACAGAATGAAATGAAATTTAAAACACCCTATAACGTTTTTGGTACCCAGCGTACGGTAAAGGTTAAGTAGGAATCGTGCTTGACCTTTTTCCTCTGGTGTTTCTGTTTGTCCTTTTTTTTTTCCTTTGACTCATGCTTGACACTTTTTCCTCTGTTGTTTCTGTCTGTCCGTCTTAATTTTTTTTCCTGAGGCATCGTACTAGTTGTCCCTCTGTTGTTTCTGTCTGATTGTATGTCTGTCTGTCTATCTTATATTTTTCCCTGGACTGAATGGCTGTTATTGTGTCAGAGCGCTTTTCTTTTCTCATTGAGTGGTTGGTGTGGGGGTCTCATGTAGTTTCTTCCTTTTCTATAAGATATCTATCGTCCTTATCTCTCCTCCTTCTTTTACTGATATGTTTCATTCCAGTTACACCTCTAAATCTCCTGCACTTATAAGACCTGATTGTGTTCCAAGTACCATTCAACTCTTACTTTTTTTTTAAAAAGGTCATATCACGTGACTTTCTAATAAGTTTCTAGTAACAATTTTAATCTTCTGGGCTGATATGACCTATTTGTTTTAAAAGTGCCATAATACTTATACTAAAAATGAAAATAAATAAAACCACAAACGAACTCAATTTTTTTTCTCCTCAGGTTTCCTCTATTCACAGCCGTCCACAGAATATGCACAGGAGACTTGCCGGTCAAGAACTTGATGGACTGTCTCAAAAATCACCCAGAACATATGTGAATTGTGAAACAATAGAGTAGGGGGAGAGAGAGAGAGAGGACTGTTGGAAATATTTAGGAGTTGAATTTTAAATATATCTGCTTCATCAGGAGGAGACCTGTTCCCTATCCCACCCCCTCCTAACTAAAGCTTATCGTAAAACGGACACTTCGTACACTCCATACCTCCTTGTTCCTTTTATCTATACCTTTTATGGGTGGTTGTCAGGTGTTCTGGTATTGTTTGTCCTTTAAAAAAAAAAAATGAAACGTCAATCTCCCTTATCCTCCTCCTTGTCCTTGTATGTTACTTTTTAGTAACACGTCTTATCTCAGGCACTCATATGACCTAATTGTGTTGCAAGAGCCGTAAAGTTCTTTCTAAAACTAAAATCTAAAACTAAAAATACTAAAACTCACAACCTTTGAACCGATTTCTTTTCCCATCCCTTTCCTCCTGCTGGGTGGGTAATTTGGAATTCAGCTTACATAAAATGCCCCCTTGTCTCAAATTTTTTTTCAGCAAGCCATCGGCTGTAGCCCGGATGTCCGTGTGCTACAATCCATGACGACCAGACGGATGATGTGTTGTGGGATACAAACAGCCTATGAGAGGCGCGGACTGAAGAGTTCCACCGGTGCCAAGCGCAATAGATCCTTCTATGCTTATTATTACCATCATAGGTCGCTGACTTTAACATTATTATGCATTCAACCTTTGTACAGAAATTTTGGCAGTGTACAAAGATGTGCCAATGAGATCTAGATTTTCAATATAACATGATGATGTCAGTACATTTTGATGTGTCTAAAAGAATTATGTTATAATATGACAATGGTTTCGGATTAACTATATGTAGGCTGCATGGGAATGGTAGAGGTGCATTGGTTACAGGGTATACCCTCATATATATTCATGTGATACTCTTTGTTTCCATCCTGTTTCCTGTGCTGTCAACACTGAATCAGATCTCATTTGGTCTTCGAGTCCCTTTGTTTGTGATGGACTGTGGTATGAAAAAAACTGACATTTATGCAGTATGGGGCTATGATGTTATGATTTACAAAGAAGATCCCAGCCTTTGCTGAGCAGTCTGTTGTGTAAACTCTTCATCTTCCAAAGTTTATCTGTAGAAACATGTTTATGAAATAACTCTCAACCAAATATCATTATTAGCCTTTTTAAAAATTGCCTGATTACATCCATCTTGATTGATTATGATGATTTATGAAAAGTATGTATAATAGGGCACTTTTGTTTCATTTTGTCAGGTTCTCGGATCAGATTCTGTGGGGAAATTTTTCTTTTCATTTTCAACAACAAATATCTGAGTAGATCCCCTACAGAACTTGTGATTGTTCCAAACAAGACATTTTTTAAAATGTGTTTAGTTATGTCTGTAGCTTACATCTGTAGTTAGCACACTGTCAGTACCACTGAGCAAGAAGGTTCTTTCTAAGCATTGCCACGGCATTTGAAGATGTGTAGACTGGAAAGGGCTGTCATGAACAGTCT
Organism: Aplysia californica; assembly: GCF_000002075.1. Lineage (NCBI taxonomy): Eukaryota > Metazoa > Mollusca > Gastropoda > Aplysiida > Aplysiidae > Aplysia > Aplysia californica. Next base: position 60,227 of record NW_004797551.1, read on the forward strand.
GCTTATTTTGGCTCTCATATGACCTTATGCATTTGCGAGCACCATAAAACCTCTACTAAAACTAAAACTAACTAGTCTGGTTCTTGAGTCAGTGTTTATTTTGTTCAGGAAAAGTCACTGTGTATTTTCTGTTGACATCATAATAATATAACACTGCTATACAGTCTTACTTCGTTTTTCTTTTCTTCTTATCATCAAGAACATTATCATAATAATATGTGCCTTGCGGTGGGAAACAATACATTTTTGTGGAAAGGAGTGATGACATTTCTAGACGTTAAGCGAAATTTGTTCCCCCTGTTTTGGTTTTGAACATCCTTCTTTAGTTGGTCTTCAAATTGAAGGAGTTGGTTGTGAGCTGACTTCTATTTTGAAACTTGAAGTGAAATAATGTTGTTACCTACACACTCTTTATTCTCAGGCAGACTTTGAATTTCTATCTCTACCGGTTCTCTGTCACTTAACAGCCCAGATTATAATCTTTTTTTATTAGAACTTACCTTTAATTAAGGGGAACTGGGTTATTTTGATATTTTATTGATATAAGGGCCAACTCTTGATACAGGTTGCTCTGCGTGAGATTTGCAATGCATCTACATTTTCAGTGTTTCAGACATTCCTCAAAATTATACTGTGGGGTTTTTTTTCTTTTCATAAGATAATGAGAATGTTTTCTGATCTTCAAAGCTCAAGAATGTCATTGTGGTTTTAAGGAAAGCAAGCCAAGACAATCATCAAATAAATGTTGAACCAGAAGCTTTGTCTTTGTTTCTTTGAAGGTGAAGAAAAGACACTTTTCAGTATTCAGAATCTTATGAAATTTTGAAATTATTTTCATTTGCTGTTTAATATTGTACACAGCTGATTTTTTTTCATTTTGGATTATCACTTTTCTGCTCAAATTTGTATTTCATACTTTTTTAATTCCTTGTTTATGTGTTTATCTAGTTTTGGCTGTATTTATTGATCGAAGGACTTTGTGTTTGCAATGTTTTGTTTACAGGAATCATTTTTGTGTGCTATCTGTCAACGGTGAATGTCTGTTCTGTGACCTGTAACAGAGTGCCAACTGATGTCTCTGTAGCCGTGATCCATCATTCTTGCGCTTGAGGGGCCACCAAAGTTTGAGAAAGCGTTTCCTCTAACAATGGCCAGGGAGATTCTCTCAAATATAGCCAGTTCATTTTCCTGGGGTTATCAGTGGCGTTTACTATCCCAATGGCCAACTTTCTGAAGAAACTGGGGACAACAGCACCTAGCGTTTTGAGAATGCTACAACCTCAAACCCCCACCCTTAAAAAGAGGGGGGGAGAGACTAAAATAACACGAAAATTAGCTTGTCATCTTTACCCCCCCCCCCCCCCCCTTTTTTTTTCCTTCTTTTTTTAAGGGGGTTAGGAGGGGATTGGGTCGAGGTTGTAGTATTCTTTATTCTCTAACAATCCTATGAGAAACATTAAAAAATGAGCGTGTTGTGTTTTCCGAATGGTCTGAGGTTTTTTTTACTTTTGTTTAATTTACTTCTGACTTTCTCCTGTTTTGTTTTTTGTTTTGTATTGTACATGTATCCTGTGTGCATCCCTGCTTGTCTCTGACATTTTACAAGATACAATTTGAATCTGTCCAATACAACCACCTATTTTCCAAAGTGATTGTCTTACTTAGACATTGTCAGTATAATGTAGGAAAAAAAAATCTAATGGGGAAGTGTTTGCACAGGTGATTATCTTGGACAGGTGGTTATTAGAGCAGGATCAACTGTAACTCTATCCATTTCCTGGATTATATTCTTATCCTAAAATTTGGAATCAGTTCCTTTACATTTATTTAATCCTTTATTCTTTTGTGGATTTATGTTTGTTTCAGAGCTGATTGCTAGTCTTATCGAGTTGTGTCTCTTCTTGTCCCCAAGTTTTTTCTTTAACCATTTCGTTGCCGTGGGGTATGTGTTCCTACCGTCAGCTCTGATTTTCAACTGAGCTTGTTTCCCAGGACTGCAGCCTAATATCTCAGTGTTAATGGACGTGCGATCTGGATCTAGCGCACTCGTGACATATTTCAGACAACGAATCTTCGGTTGTGGCTCTTTTCTCACTTTTCTTATTTCTCTTCTCCTCCCATCTTTCTCATAATTTCGAATAACCTGCAAATCTAAGTTAAAAAGTGAATTTATTTGCCTTTTTTAAGTCTTTTCGATTCTTACGTTTTACGAGAGCTCACAGCCGTTCGCAAGCCTTGATCTGTGTTTACCGATCGCTTGCAAGCCTGACAGCAAAGTAATATTGGCAAATTTGGTTTGCGTGTCTTTTATTCCCGAATACGAATCTACTCAGTGCTTGTGGCTTAAACTCCGTACAGAAGAATTAGAGCCAGGTTATTAGCATGACGTACATGTAACATATAGGCAGCCAGGAGCGGCAAATTTTGTCAACCGCTGTGATGTACATGGTATGGCGCTGGGCTAAAAATTTGCATTTTCATGACATACCAGGTACCACATAAGGCAACGAAGGGGTAAAGGAATATTCACCTTTGTTTTTCTAGCTCCAAATTACTGTCATTATTATATGCAGGTACCTGACAGAATGAAAAGATTGGTGCATCGTTCCCTTTTGATTTACGTGGATTAGGGAGTTGTTATTAACATTGTCAATGCTTTTTTTGTTTTGTTAAAGTCATTGAATTTGGTAAGTACTTATTGTGTGCTAGAGTATACCATATGTGAGGCAGCGTAGTGGAATCAGGCTCTCGTCAAAATAATCAAAATGCCTTTTTTCGCAGGTTTGTGAATTTTTATCAAATTTTTGTTTTTCGGCTCAACACCTTTCATACCCATTAAAGAACTAATTTCTGTTGTGGATTTTTCTGAAAAACGTTGATTAAACGCACAAAAATTGTAAATTTTCGGTTACCACGGACTCTTAAGCTAAGCAAATGACTAATCTTTGGCAGCCATTTTCTCACTAATTTTACCTCTGAAAACAGGTGACCCCCACCTACTTCTTTCGCAAATATCTCAACTTGTATTCAAGATAAATGGATATTTTTTTTATCCAAATAAAGACAAGTGAACAAGCTTTAAAGATGATTCCAATAACTCTACATGCCCAAAAATTGATGAGAGCCTGATTCCACCACGCTGCCTCACATATATATTTTTTATGTATGGTACAAGTGTGCCTATATATTAATATCTTTGTTTGTGCAGCGGGGTATATTTTTTGGTGTTTGTTTGTGAAATGTATCTTGTGGGTGGAAGAGTCAATGGTTGTGTATGTGTACATGCAAGTGTGTGTAGATCTATGTGTGTAAGTACAGAGAAGAAAGAGCAGTGCTTAGATGTGATAGTGTGTACAACTTTGAGGCATTTTGTTATATAGATCTTTACTTTTTTTTAAATTTATTGAATGTATGTTGAATGATAACAACTCGTAAAGCTTTTTCATTTGGCTGACAATTTTTTTTCCTCCCAAAATAGAAGCAGCTTCCTTGTCTCAAATAAAACCAGATCTTCCCCTATTTTATTGTATATTATGGAAATATACCCTTGGTAGCTTTTTGCTAAAATGCTTTTTTAAAGAATTTTTTTCTCATATGTTTATATTGACAGTCCTGCTTTATAGACACGATCTCTACAGGTCTTGAAATCCAATAAATTTGTCTCTTACCAAGTTTAAATGCCACCATAGCGCTGGGCCAGTGGTTAGGGCGGAGGGGAGGAGGAGGAGGTGGTTGTATTCTCTCTTAAATTTCTGTGTCACAATAATCAGATGCGATACTCAACTATGGTGCAAGCTGCTCAGGTTCTAGCTGGTTCATGAATGTTGTCGGTTCCGAGAAATTTTATGACTCCATCATATTTCATCCTGCTAGAGATGGTTTTTACAATTTGAAGGTTCTGGTGCTGAAAGAGGAGTAAAAATCAGGATTTAAAAATTTAAAACAATCATGGGAAAAGCATCCTCAGAATTTTGGCAAATTGGGTGAGGGGTGTCTACTTCTAACTCTAAGAGTGTACAACTCTATACTATAAGAGTGTACACAATTAAATGAAAGTCATCACTTTATAGCGAGTGCATTGAATAATTATGCAGCTATTGTTGAATCTGCATTGCTTATTCACTATTGAGTTACTGGAAATCTCGACTATAGTCACTTTGTTGAGATATTTGTGCTTACAGTTTATACACATGCCTTACCCTTCTGATTCTTTATCACTCTTCCGAGTTTGACTTAGCTGATGTTAAGACAACTGGCATATAGTACTAACATTTGGGGATAACTGACACTTACTTTACTTTACTTTACTTTTCCGATCCAGCGGCCATTTGGGTTCTAGCCCTTCGGTCTGTCGATATGGCAAAGAATTGACAGGTTTTAATCAGCTGTGCTTTGTCGCTGTATAGAGTGTTTCCGATGTCTGGGGAGGCAGGTAGGTAGGTGCTACGCAGGTCACAAAGTGCTGGGCAGTTTAAGAGGTGGTGTGGTACTGTTTCATCCTGGCAGTCGCACAACGGGCAGTCGGGTGGGGTATCCTTGAGGATCCTATTAAGGTAGGAATTTAGTGGTATGTGTTGTGTTCGCAGGCGAAATATCGTGACTTGTTCTCTTCTATTCAGGGAATTTATTGCATCTTTAGAGTTGGGGGCTGTCATGTGTGCAAATACAGTTCTTCCAGTTTTGCCCGATAACTGACACCATTTTCCCCCTCAGACACCCCCTCCCCGCTCTCTTTATTTTTCGGGTTACCTCAGCCCAAACACCCCCACCCCCACCCCCCTCATTATTTTGAAATATCCTCAGTATGTGACTCTCTGACAATATTTGCCACATGCTACTTATTTCTGCATGGTTATGATGCAGTCTATGAACCTATCTATTTTATGTTCCTGGAGAACAGTGGCGTCAGTGGCTTTTGTGGTTTGGCTCTCAGACTCGCAACCGTAAGGTCGTAGGTTCGAATCCTGTCAGGGACCCAACGGTGTGTCCTTGGGAAAGGCACTTAACACGAATTTTCCTCACTTCACCCAGGTGGGAATGGGTACCTGGCTATAGACAGTGAAAGATCTGTCAGTTTGTTGGTGTCTGAGCGCTTCATCAGCTGCTTGCACTGTATGCTTCTTGGGAAGCTGAGAATGCTTCTGGGTGTTCTATGGTCTGCCGGGGTAATAATATAGTGTAAAGTGCATAGAGCTTACTGTAGAGCGGGATTGTGCGCTGTACAAATGCTATTTATTATTATTTTCTTTAACAGGTGGTCGTCTTGAACAGTGTAATGATTTTTTTTTTTAAAACATTTACAGTGGGAAGTGGTCGTCTGTACAGTCTGTACAAGTGATTGTCTTGGAAAGATGGCATTCAGAGCAGATTTGACTATAAATTATGATATAGTCAAAATAATTAATTGTGTGTTACTGTACCGCACTGAATATTGTGTTTGTTGAGCTGCAACCAAAAAATATTTACTCAGGAATATCAGGTAGCTGTGACGTGCTGTGATGTAAGTTGTTTTTGTATTAGAGTTTACACATTATATCCTGTGTGGCGCATCATACTAATTTAGAGTGCACTAAGTCAACAAATTAGGCAATAATATATCGTAGATTTGTTTCATGTAAAAGTGATTCTTAATATTGAACCGGTGTCTGTGGTGTAGCGGTTAACTTAATCCCTTTGCTGTCGCATGCAGAAGACCGAGTTCGGTTTGCGAGTGGGAAGAATTTTTATTGAGTGTCTCGGTCTTTTTGCTTGGATGTTGTATCCCTCTCAGCCTCTGGGTTGGCCCTTATGGGCAGGGTCGGAAACCAACCTACAAAGATCTAATGTATTTATGGGGGTGTAAAGTCACTTGCATTTAAAGTCTTTTCAAGTGTATTACTTATGAAATATTCAAATCTTTGTTCTTTTAAACATTTTTTCCCAGTTGTAAATGGAAATGAATAGATAGTTTGTTTTTGTGCTGCCAACAGCTGAGGGAAAGAGAAAACCCCTATGGCTCTTTGTAAAAGTATCATAGATTGGCTATAAACATTTTCCTGTACCTTAATTAATATTTGTTAAGATAATAATCATTATAATGGTTAGTCCGTCAGTGTCTGGCATTGACCAATGCATCTCTGCAAAGGAGAATATCTCTCAAAGAGTTGTTTATGGAAGTAAAGGAAAGTAAAAGTTGATTTGGGGCTTCTACTGTGGCGTATGAGACCAATTGTGGCAGAAAAGAGCCTGCAACATTTCAACCATTTAAAAGCTTTGTTTCCAGACTTGTGAGAGTGTTACTTCACTTACCAGGTACCTATTTTCCCGTGGGTGATTAATGTATAGCCTTGCAGCAAAACCTGAGTTGGACGTAATCTTTTAATTTTAGGTTATAGAGCTGCTTCCTTTACCTCAGACACTAGTTGAAGTTGCAAACACTGGTAAACACTTTGCAGTCACACAGCCAGCAGTACAAAATACCCCATCTGGTCGCCCAGCTAGGAGAGCGGCTGCAACGGACTTCTCGGGCCTGGCGCAGAAGTGCCAGGTGACCTGAACAGATAATTTGCACCAGCGCATTATTGCGCCAAATGACTGCAATGTGTTAAACTTAAACTTTTTTTTGTTTGTGAAGATTTGGAGATTTTGATGCAGTCCAAATTGTCCTAGACTGCCATAAAATGTCATTTTAATGTTAAAGAAATGTAGTAAGGTGGGAAGTGGTCATTTGTACTGGTGATTTTCTTCAACAGGTGACCATTAAAGCAGGTGTGACTGTACTTTCTTCCGCTTTTCTTTCCTCCATCTTAACTTTTTGTGTAGGTAATAATCACAGAAAAAGCATGTGGTTGAACACTTTTTAATAATGAGAGTTTTTATGAAGCAGTCAGTGTTGTGTGGGTTGTTTTATAATTATTTTTGTTGCTGAGATGCTTGCTTTTTTTTACTGATTAATTAATGTATTTGCTCTGTATTTGTATGTGAGGGTTTTAATAAAGTATGCTGCTTGTTTCATTTTATTGGTCCATGTTGATCAATAACTTTTCCTTTTCTGAATCAAATAGTTGAACAGCATTTATCTGAGAGGGATGTTTTTATCCACGGTTTTGGTCGTGTTTTACTTTCTGTGCAGACAAAGATGCTTATCAAATCATTGAAGTGTATTGGGAAATATTTGAGGGTCTTTTTTCATGCTGTGTGTTTTCTTCTTAGAGAATGTCAGTAATATGTACAATGTACCATATTGAACTACTTGGAAAAAAATCCCTTCCCTATGCTCTTCAGCACCTTTTCCCACTGTTGATCTCCTCAGTATTATGAATAACACCAATCTCGTTGAGAATCTTTTGTTGTGGTTTGCCATTTGGCGGAGTGCTAACCCTTACTGCACCAGGCTATTTTTAACCCTCATTCACCAAGCTATTTTTAACCCTCATTCCCTCTGGCTCATGTAATACTGGAGTTCTGACTCCCCATGACTAGGCAATACTGATTAGAGCTGCAATGTTTAATTTGCAGTTTTCAAAATCTAAACTCCTTTTTTACAAAAGTTTTGGAAGGTAACAAATGTTTTTCAGATACAATTAGAAAGATTACGATAAAAATATGCGACTGGGTTTGAGGTGGCCAGCACTCTATCAGGAAAATATTGATGCCTTGGGCAGGGGGACATGAGAACTTTTGAGGGAAATATACATCATGTATATAACGCGACTGGAGTTGTAATAAGGGTTAAGTCCTGTTTCCACACTCACATTGGATTTATGGTTGTATATATTTCAATTTGTCATATGAGCTAAGTATGAAGGCTGAATTTCTTTCTTCTTGATAAAACTTTGGTGTATCGTACTCCGTAGACAGTAGAAGAAGATCTGGAACTATGCTCACTGTAGCTGTGTCTTATTGTAGCCATGGTAAGTATTCATGGGGAACTTCTATTGGACCTGTATAATATAATAACTGTGCTTTATGTCCGTGATGTTCCCTGTATTTATCAGTTATCAGCAGTGTGGTTGGTGGGTGCTCTGGTGTGGTTTTCTCATTCTTTCCAATCAAACGTCTATCATTTATCTATAATCTCTCCTCATTCTTTTCTTTGTATTTGTCTTTAGTAATACTTCAAATCTTCGGCACTTCATTACCTATTTGTGTTGCAAGATGCCATCTTATGCAGGCGGTTGTTAGGGTATACTATAGACTGTACTATATGACTATGTTTTAGTTTTATTGATTCTGATGTGAGGAAGAGTTAGTGAACTTTATTAGCAGGAATTTCAGCTCTTATTTCTTACTGTTACTTTGCCCGTATAAAATGTAGGCAATCTTACATTTGTAGTCGTGCCGGTATTTCTAGTGTTGTGTAGTGTTTTTAGTGAATAAGTTTCATCTTACTTATTTTGACGACCCCCCCCCCCCTTCCCCAACGGGAGTCCCATGTTACTTTCAAGCGTGTACTTTTTGCTAGGTTGAGATTTGGTGTGGTTAATTTGAGCTTGTGTGTCGGACTTGTTAACCTCGCCAGTAATATAATTTGATGTTTTACCCCCATTAGCATTACAAAATGTGTAAAAGGCTATGAAAAGATGTGTATGGAGTAGAAGTAGAAGGCAAGGGACTATCAGGTTCAAATGAATTCATTTTAATGAGTCAGGGCTAGCCAGATTCTTCTTCATGGATGGTGCAAAAGCTACCATTTTGACACAATGTGACTGAATTCCATTTTGACACAATGTGACTGAATTCAACTAAATTCAGCAGTGACCGTGAAAGTCATACACATTTATTTTTCAAGGTCACAAGTTGAATCGGTTGTGTTTTGCCAAAATTGCAGCTTTTGTCCTCTAATGGAGCAAATCTTGCTGACCCCCTACTCAGTTCGATTGAAGCCAATTGTAGCATGCACTGGGTCTAATAAAGCACAACAAAAAAGGTTTTCTTTCCAAGCTCTTTTAGACCGTTGGTTTGGCCCTCTATTATAAATTTCTATTGTCAATGTCATATTTCCTTTGTAATCAGATTAGTTCTTGCTTAATTTACATGTTTATATTCAACCATGTAAATGTAATAAACGCTACAAGCTTTGAAGTTATATAATATGATGATATTATGTATTGATTTGCCCATAAAATGGTATGAATTTTGGTGATCCAAATTGAGAATCTTGATTCCTCCATAATTGTGTGCTATGACCAGCAGCTAACTCCCTTATTTTAATTCCATCATGAATCTTTTATTAAACACTTTCATGAAAGCTACTGAAGTTCTGTGCTGTTTCCGTGTATTGTTTATATGATATATTTTTGTTCTTTATGCCACCAAGTGGATTCCCAAAGGGGGGATAGATCTGTTAACATGTTCTTATGAACAATGGAATTGTAAATGGGCTGATTTATCAATGTCATGCTCCTACTGTGCCGGAACAACATAGGGAGAACTGCTGCTTTTTCTTTCCTAATCCTTACTATCGTCATTTTACCTTCTACTTCTTTTGTATGTTTTTCACACTCTTGTGACCCGCTATTTCCAGGGTGCCTTGATAGTGGAAGCAGACTTTGTGATGTTGAGGCTAGAAAGGTGAGCAGAGTAAGCCTGGTTCCCCGTTTGGACTTCTCTGTTGACATCCACCCCTTGGCGCTCATATAACCTTGTGTAGTTGTGAGCGCTGTAAAATCTTACTAAAACTGAACTAAAACCCGCAAGTGGTTAAAGTTGAGTGTTGGTGTCTGTGTCCAGAGCCCCCTCCATTGGAAAACTCACGAGGGGACACTGAGTGACACAAGTCCTATTGACTGGTTCTTTCCAGTTTCTCAGCTGTCTCCATCATAGGCGGTGCCCATTGGCATCATCGGTTTGGGGCTAGCCGGATTGTCCTCCAAGGGAGGGGCAAAACATGGCCTTCGTTATTACAAGGTATCACGAAGGCCATGGGCAAAACCCCAAAAATGATGACCGTCAATAACAAATAAATGTGTTTGTTTTCAAGCTCAGTATTAATAAACAGCCTGTCATCAGAGTCTGTTGGATTGAGGACCCTCACCGGAAAGTCAAAGGTCCTAAGGATAGATGCTCAACGAAAGGAGCAGATCATAACTGAAGGAAATGCACTAAATGACGTCGAATCCTTCCGCTATGTTGGGAGTATAATTGACAGAGGGGGAGAAACACTAACAAGAGCTGAAATAAAGTCCCACATCCGGAAGTCATAGGCTGCTTTTATCTTTGAATAGGATTTGGAGGACCAGGGTTATCTCACTTCGTACAAAGCTAAGAATTTTATACTCGAATGTGAAGTTACTCTTGTTGTATTGATGTGAGACATGGGACGCATCTCAGACACTTGCTGAGGATCAATGTTTTGTTGAACAAGTGTCTAAGAAAGTCACGGAGGATTAGATGGGCAGACAGGGTCACCAACGAGGAAGTATATTATCCAAGAACAATAAGACAGAACCCAACCAGAAATGAGGTGGGGATGGGTTTGACATACTCTCAGGGCGTCAAGCAGCTGCATAACCAGTAAAGTGTTTGATTGGAACCGTCGGGGTAAAAGTAAAAGATCAAGGGGAAGACCACGTGGAACCTGGAGAAAAGTTACAGATACTGATGTAGAGATAAGTGGGAAGACAGGGAATACACCAAGAGGCTAGCTCTGGAAAGTGAAAATGTTGGTTCGTGGCCTATACCCTGATCCAAGGAGAGAAAGCAATGCTGTTTGTGTTTCCAAGGCTGCGCATAGGGCCATCGGTTTGGGCAGTTAGTCTATTCATAGTGTGCACTGAGGCTGCCGGAAACCCTGCCGAACAGATCCTCCAATGGGCACCGCCTATAAAATAAGGGCCGAGAGGAAAGGGGGGGGGGACATATATACATATATACATATATATATATATATATATATATATATATATATATATATACAGTTCAGCCTGTTGTGCCCACAAAGAGGAAAAATAAAAGGGGGGGGGGGGGTATAGCTGTACACACAGCCTGTTGTGCGCACACCGCTCATGATCACACATCTTTTTGCTGCTGTGTGGAACTGAATGCGGAAAACCTTAAACTGAGTGAAGCATGGCGTAGGATACATGAAGTGTCTAACAAAAGCAAGAGTCAATAAAAACTTGCAGCCCACCAATGAGTGGGAGTTTACTACTGATAGTATGAAACCGGGAACTCCATGTTACAGCGTAGTCGAGGTGGTGGTGGTTGGCGAGCACCTTTTGTGTGGCTTGCTCATTCTTTCCGATCGGACGTCCTTTTTTTATTTTTTATTATTTTTGTGTTTTTTTTGAGTGTTTTACGGGGCTCTCAACTGTCATATAAACGCGGGGGACACATTAAACACTTCAAGTTAGCAGGAAATTTTGAACTTTGTCCGGGTGGCGGCCGAAGCCTACTAGGCTCTTATCGATTTTGGATCACCAAAGGGTCTTTAGTGTGCAGAACTTGCTCACGGGACCTCATCCGAGATTTTTCACGGATAATTATCCGAAAAGGCTAAGTGTTAGATCTTATCCTTCCAAAAGATCAGGGACGTGGCTGAAAGACAGCAGCAGGAGCCAAAGAAGTCGCAGTGTTTTAAAAAGGTCGAGTTTACCACTGCTCAATGAGCGTTTATATCAATTCTGGCCAGCTACAAGGGCACTGAGTGCGATTGAGTTTACACCATCGATATAGAGAAGGAAAGCGGTGACTACGTATGATGAGGGCTGTATAGATCTAAGACCTCGCTGCAGGCCTATTTTCGATGGGAAAAACAGGCCGTATAGGCTAGAAGAATTTTGACTTTGAAAACTTGTATAGAATCTTATTTGAAATTTTGAAGAATACTTGATCTAGATGGCAGATAATTTAAGGACCCCCACCCTGATTACTGGAAAGAATATTAGGGCTTACACAATATTGGGATGTACATTGAATATGTGGATGTTCGTGTCCCTTATTAGATTGAATATTCCGCCTCTCCCAAACCCATGTCCCATTACTCTGCTCGAAAATGTCGTTCTCATATTGTTTAAAGAGGCATTTAAAAAAAAAGAATTTAAAAATAAATAAATAAAAATTAAAGCTTGGCAGGCACTATCATTATAATGCCCACTGTTCCTTGAAGACCAAATGAATAAATTGTAACAGTGCTCGCGTTTTATCTAACAAAAAAGAAACAATCAAACCCCACAACAAAAGACGTATAGGCAAAAATATAAAATGTCATTCCTTTTTTTCCTCATGGGATAGGGCCAAAAATTATCATGTATTATTGCAAGTGCGAGCATATTCAGGCTTAGCGAGAACTACTCCATTGTAGTTACTCATATATCACTGGGCTGAGGGAACGCTTCCTCGTTTTAATGACTGCCACATTGGCTTTTCAATAATCCAAGCGTTCTTAAAAAAAGAACCAAATTGAATTGGCCCCTAGACTAAGCCTAGAAAAAAACAAACTCTCACGTTTTCTCATGACCACAAAATGCACTGAAAGTTTCAATGAATTTCTAAGGATGTAAAAATAGCCTCCCCCTTAAAAAAATATTAATCTGTTTGGATCCTCTCCTTCCGACAATCCTTTTTTTTGTGTGTGTTATGGTAATTTTATGCGGAATGTCCAACAGAAGCATTGATACTTTATTATTTGGAGTGATTTGAAATTATTATTTTATCTCAGCTTTAGTTTTGAATCTACGATTTCGAGAATGTAAGTAATTAATCACGTTTTTAGGAACTTCGTTTTTGCCATGTGATCACATTGCTGAACATCTCGGAACCGACCTGGCAACCTTGCTTTCCAGCCAGGCTAGCTTGCATTGGCCTTTATAACAACTTCTTTGTTCATGTTATGCAGTGTGCTTGGATAAGTGGCACAGAATGATGGGTTCAAATCATTTCTTTTCATAACGCCCACTGCTGTAAAGTCGGTAAGCTTCCTTTCAACGTGTTAAAAATGTTTATTTGTTGAATAGTACGTGTATTGCAGGTATGTAGACTCAATTTGGTTTGCACAAGAAGTCCAACGGGACAGCGAACATTGGAGCCACAACATTGGAAATATGGCGGCGACTCAGAATTTTCGACAACAGTCAACAGACCTACACACACATCTATATTTTGGATTGACCGTCTTAGCCGCTGACAGCGTTAACGGAGTTTTGTGTAAATTTAAAGTATTCAGCGCTTTTTCGGTTGTCCCCCCCCCCCCAATTAGCCATTATTTGCCGGTTTTGGCCCCAAGATTAGGGCTAGGGAGGTTTCAGGTGTGCTTGCAACCCCCCCCCCCTGCCCCTGACCTAACAAAAATATGGAGGGAGGGGGGATGCCCTCCTGAATTTTACCATAATTTGATGGGTGAGAATAGTGCAGGCGAGTCTTTTGGCTATTCTCACCCGGTGCGCGTTCACCGTTATAGCGATCTAGGCCAACCAATTTTTGCTTTCACCCTAAACCACAGAATTCTACACTGTGAAAACAGAAAAATTGTAGAATTCTGTGCCGTGAACAAACGTTCCATTACTACTGTTAGCCTACTAAAAGCGTAGTTCGGCTCGATTTGAAAAGTTAAATAGCCGTAGTATCTTTGAAGACGACCAAATTAATTTACTTTTGTGTTTTAACATAATTTTTTAACTCTGTTTTGGTCAATTTGATCGTCCACACCGATCGCCGATAGACAGTATTCAGAAACGAAGTGACTATTCGGACTCGAGTCCGAATATGAAAAAATGTTATTCAGACTGATTCTTGTCCAGCGTGACATCAGTTCCGACTTCCGACTTCCTGTGACTCGTGACTCGGGCTTCCTGTCCTGCCTCACTCGTGACTCGCCTCAGGCTGAGTACAGACTGGGATCACTTTGGGCAAAATGGCGCTTTGTGCAGGAGCCGAGTTTTTATCTTATGATGAATTTGAGGCCGACCTGAAAAGTTATAGCGCTTCTAATAAATGTTTAGGCTGGATTGTACTTTACCGGACCACCCGTCTCGGCCCGTGATTACTACGCACGCCTAGCCTAACTACGCACTCATCATAGTACTCTGCGTGCGGACAAAAGGTAGTTCCGCGGGCGACTTCGCGCACGCACAGCGAAGTCAGCGGCGACTGGCGAGGCGAGGTGAGCGAGAGGTGGTGGTGGTTGAGAGTGGGCAGGGGATTTAACTTTGGTGGACCATTGTGTA
>NW_004797551.1:75991-168135 GCF_000002075.1 Aplysia californica
CTCTCTCTCTCTCTCTCTCTCTCTCTCTCTCCCTCCCTCCCTCCCTCCCTCCCTGTTTGTCAGGGGGGGGAGACCATTCCTGCCCCTGAACACACACACACACACACACACACACCCCCCCTCCCCCATTCTCGGACAATGATCAGGGCTTCCAGTCTTCCGCAATTTTGCGGATTTCCGCAAATTAGCAGAATTCCGCAAATGGAAAAATTTCCGTTAAAATTAGTGGGGGGGGAAAAATTATTTTAAAAAATGCAAAATAAAACATTTCCGTTATTACCAATAGTCAACAATAAACCAACCCATACCGGAAGTGCTCTTTTATTTGAAAGTGTAGACAGTGTCTTTCACTTTCACTTTCTAAAGCTCAAGAAGCAGAGCACCAGCTATGTAAACAAGAGGAAGAAATGACGATTGTGATTCAATAGATCTTGGGCCTGCCAAGAAAAGAGAACTCAAAAGAGAACTTTATTTTTTTTACCAGACTTATTTATTTGTAAGTTTTGTTGTAGATTTAAGTTGAATAAGCTGTCAAGTTATTTAGATCTAGAATCTAGAGATATTAGATCAAGTCAAACTGTTATTATTATGATTCTACACCTTATGATGATTATGGTGCAAACCAACACTAGCAGAAAAAGGCTGAACATTAGTTTTTAGTAGAGGTTTTACAGCGCTCGCAACTGCATAAGTCGTAAGGTCATATGAGCGCCAGAAGATTAGAGATGTTACAAGAGAGTAACGAAGACGATAGATGTTTGATAGGAAAGAACCAGCAAACCACACCAGAGGACCCGCCAACCACCCACGTTGAACATTAACTGTCAAGTTTTATAGATCTAGTTGTGGATGTACAGTATATGTACAATAAGGGAGAAAGCATGGCTTTGGATTTGGAAATATATGGATTAACAGAAGCAGAAAATTATGTAGGCCTATGCAAAGTATGTTTTTTTTCTCACTTATTTTCTGTTAAATTTACGCTTGAATAGCCAGAAATGGCATACTTAGGATGCCCTGAAACCAAAAATTCTCAAACATAAAGGGGACGCTGTCCCCCTTCAGCCCCCTGCCAGGGCTCCGCTCTGGACCCGAAACTCCTCCTCTAAAAATGACATCAGATGCTGGAAGCTTTGAATGATATGAGTGGTCCGGTATCCTCCAATCTTCCCCGTGAGCACCTAGTAGCGCACCTCTGTGATTGGCCCAAATATAAATAGATGGCGTATTTCCGCCATCTATTTTTGTTGTCTGCAGGGGCTTCCCCCAAAAAGACAGGTTTCCTTCGCCAAACTGTTGACTAGATCACGCTGTCTTGGGGGGGGGGGGGTGTATTAGTTTATCTTTTATTATAAGGCCTTTGCCAAAAGGTGGGGGTGTTTGCGTGAGGACTTTTAAAATCAACCACTAATCATTGAAAAATGTGTTTTCTACTGATGCATATGGCAAGGAAATAAGTTGGTCAAGCTGCATGAGCAAGTAGATTGAGATGTGTGCATCTTATATCTCAACATAGAAAGATAATAGTACTAAAAATAGGGCATTTTTTATTCATCCTAAGTGCACACGTAATTGTATGTTAAATACGTAATATTGTTAATCTTAAACTATCAAACAGTAGTGCATTCAAACATTGAAAATATTTAGCATACACCATCATAACACTGTGTGTCCATAATTAAAAGGGTTTTATTTTTTTATATTAATGATGTTATTGCTGAGTAAAATTTATAAGTTTGTTCATACTGACGAAGGCGGAACTTCTTTGGAGTCTCCCTGTCCAATGGTCTGCTTTAAATGTTATTATTTTGCATTTATCATGTGCTTTTTATTTTTTAAAATTGTTAGATTTCTATTGTTGCCAGGGGCGCCTGAAATCCCCCTCTGTTGTTATGGCTAGTGCGCTTTAAAATATGTAAATCGGTGGGTCCACCAAAGTTCAATCAAGCCCTCTTTCTTTTTTTCAGTTTGCAGCACCATAAAGGATTCAGAATGGCCCTCCCAAATTTGCGGGGTGGCACAGTAGTAGCCTCCCCTGTGCCTCGTAAGTACATCTCTATAATAGATCTATATATAGCTATGTTTTTTCCACCTGAATTATTGCTGGATTGATAGCAACAACAACTTCATAAGAAAGACGTTGCCAATTTGGTTTCAAACAAAGTCACAGTAGTTCTTTTTACTTTTAATCGTGATAAGATAATTTTTCTACACATGGATTTTGTTCATCTAGGCCTATGATTTATGTTGTAGGGCCTTTTCAATTTTGCATTCCATGCATTTAACCGCTTACTGCATCTCAGAATCAGTGCAGTGTGGGAATCCATGTTAATTTTGATTCCAGATTTAGACATGATTGTTTTGATCATATTTTTTTTTCTCATAATTATTTTACTCTTTGTTTGAATTCTGCAATTTTATAGAGTTAAAAAAATCATGTTTTTAATTTTCATCCTGCCATTTTTTAATAACTATAGTATTGAGAAATACTAAGTGTGGAATTAGTTCTGATATTATCTCATTTCTGTGTCTTCTAGTCTGGGACCGTGTATGTGTATGTGACTGAGCTAATTTTGTTTTTGTTCTACAGATAAATCAAAACCCACTCCAAGTACCCCAAGTGGTTCTGAAAAGGTATGTTCCTTGGTGCATGGACTGGAAATGATATCTCCGAACAAGCCACCTTTGCTTTTAGTTATTAAGACTATTTTTTTTATAGAAGATATGTTGTGTGACTGGGAAAAGGGTCCAAATATCGCACAGGCTTTTAGAAAAAAATTAGGAAAATAATGAAAAATCTTATTTTTGGGAAATTTAAGACTCGTAATGATATCAACTAATGAATAATTTTTCTCCATCCTCTCAAAATATTTCACACCAATTTTTCCTCAAATTTTATATTTTTCAAAGCTTTTAAAAATACATACCACTACTTAATGTTATAAACTGGAGTGGTTTTTTCTCATTTTTCTCTTAAAAGTAGTTGGTGCACTCCTCACTCACAAAAGTGACAATATTTCAAAACCTATTTGAGACATATGAAAATATTTGAAAACAGAGACACCAGGAAAGACCTGTTCTATACAAAACTGCAAAAGTAAAAGATTGCACATGTGGACCCTTTTCTCGGACACACACACGTATACATCCGAAACATAGTCCTGGAAAATTATGATGGTTTAGAACTCTACTGTTTCACTCACATCTGTTTACTCGTCTCCATCACAACAAACAAGTGCAAAAAGTGTTTCTGTAACGTTGTGTCTCATTCCATCTTTCTGTGACAGTCTTCAGAGAGAGAGAGAGAGAGAGAGAGAGGGTTGGTGCTCTGGTGTGGTTTGCTTCTTCTTTCCTATCAAACGTCTTTCGTCTTTATCTCCCCTCCTTCTTTTTTTGTGTTTGTTACTCTCTTATAACAGCTCTAATCTTCAGCACTTATATGGCCTTATTGTGTAGCAAGTGCCGTAAAACCTAAAACTAAAAAGAGAGAGAGAGAGTCTGAGAGCAGTCTAAATTCACACTTGTTCAATACTTTTCTCTGCCAAAGAGTTTTTTTAAATATGGGTCTAGGCATTGTGTGTGCGTGTATGGTCTCACAGTGTATTTTCTGTCTTTTTATTTGTCAGTGTAGTCATAGTTCTGTATTGTACAGCACTTGGGGCCGTTTTGGGTTTAGGTGCTCTATAAAAATTCCCGTAATTATATTTTGTGTCAAAACTTTTGAACTGATTTTGTATTACAGTACAATGTGACCCCATGTATTTTGAAAAGGCTTGTTTTGTAGATTTGCTATTTTTGCATGGTTTGACACAATTTAACTTTGCAGCAGCAGACCTGCCAAGTGCTAAGATAAAATTGGATCTCAATATTTTTTGCCCACCTAAGAGCCCCCATCCGGTTTTCATAAATCCAACTTTTTTCTTGAATTCTGTTTTCATAGATAGATCTAGGTCTGTTGCAGCCTAAATGGCGTAAAAGTATGGAGGTTTATCACTCAACAATATATGTGTGCCTTTTGGTAAACGGTGTGAAAATACACATCATTTTTATTTTGATTTATTTGCTACGGTCAGTTCGCAATGTAATGTTAATCTGTAGGGGTTTTGCTGGAGACTGATGTGTGAGGGAAAACTCACTTTATCATGGAGGGGGTGGTGGGTCTGCAGCAGTGTCTATTAGATAATTATTTTTTTAGCTCCTTCCGTCCCATCAAACATCTGACATCTTTCTCATTTACTTCGTTTCTTTCTATATTACTCTTGAGTGATGCCCCCAATCTCCGGCCCACCTATTTATGTTGCAGATACTGTAACACTCTCTAAATCTAAGGGATAACAGGTCATTGCTTAGATGCTCATTCTCTTACAAGGGCCTCTTGTGTTGTAGAACTGAAAATTTTTAGTGTGTCCTGCCTGCTCATAATATGACCTTATGCAGTTGCGAGGGCCGTAAAACACTTTCTAAAGCAAAACGCGTTCTCTTACGAAGTGTATCTGATGAACTGAATTAGGTCCCCTGAGGCTGGGTTGGGTTAAAAATAGATGGGTTACTAATTTTGTACCGAGGGTGAATTAATTGGGTTTTCTTGCTGGTCCAGCCAAGTGTCATCAGTTTTTGTCTCCATCTACTAATAATATCTTAACTTGTAATGTTTCTGTCCTGGTAATGAATCCGCAGCCGGAAAAGGGTTCTACTCCCTTCCTGCCGTCTCCTCATGGACACCCAAATTTCAACCCCACAAAATCACGTGGCACGAGTTCGGTGAGTATTGGATTTTAAAGTATTTTGATATGAGATTTCATGTGAGAGATGTAAAAAAATGTGTGTGCCATGTTAACTGATGTACTGGCTTTTGGGGTCATATGCAATAAAAAAATTTTTTCTGTATTTCTTATACTACAAAAAATGGAATGTTGAAATTTTAACTGCTTTTTGATTGTTGATGGGGTTTATGTTATAATATGTGGTGTTTGGAAGCTGAAGTGCATATATGTGTGGCAGCATGGTGCAAGGTGCTCGTCCAAAATAATGAATCTGAAGAAACTGGCATTTTTTCGCGAGTTTGGCAATTTTTATCGAAATTTTGTTTATTGACTAAACACCTTTAATGTTTAATTTATTGAAGAATCGATTTCTGTGTGGATTTTGTTGAAAAACGTCAATTAAATGCACAAAAAATGTAAATTGTCAGTTTCCCGGGACTCTCAGGCTGTGTAAATAACCAAACTTTGGCGACCATTTTCTTGCTAATTTTACCTCTGAAACACCCCCCCACCCCCACACACACACACACCTTCAGTCACAAATATCACGACTTGTTGTCAAGATATATGGGTATTTCTTTCACCGAAAGCAAGGCAAATGAACAAGCTTTAATGCCACACCAAGAACCCCACATGCCCAAAAATTGACGAGCGCCTGATTCCACTGTCTCGTGACACATATGTTTGGAAGATTTAAGTTTCATTTGTATTGCCCCTGTCCACTTTCATGTTGTGGACAGTTGAGAGAACTGAGCTATTTTATAAATCAGTGATGTGTGTAGAAGTTTTAAAAAAAATCAAACATTCAAAGACAGTCAAACGTGTCTGAGATAGTCACCCATTGTGGAGGATGAAAGTGGCTGAAAAACAGATGACTCCTCATCGTCGTGTTTATATAATCCTTTTATTCACGAATAGGTACAACATAACGATGATCAGCGTATCTGTTACATACATGAAATGACAACACATAAGACACCATAACACATATTGTAACACAGTGAAGACCTAGTGCTCTAGTCTTAGACCGATGGACATCTTGGACAGTTTCATTATAACAAATGGGAAATTACCTGGGGGAAGTATGAAGTGGTCATTTGGACAGGTGGCCGGTAGAGCAGGTTTGATTGTATATCCAATTTTTATTTCTTTCATCCTACTTAGGCCTCATCATGACCTGTAATCATAAATCTTGTTCTTATTTATTTCAGTCCAGCAAAAGTTCTGGACAGGTGAGTATGATCAGGTTGTCATATTGATAGAAAATAATAATGAAATTTGTAAGTATGCAAATGTAAAATTAAAGGTTGTTCCTGATCACTTCAATGCTCACTAGTGAATCTTTTCAATGTCTATGCTTTGATTAAAATAACAGTTTGAGAAATAAAAATCAGAATTATTTAGTGGGATTATTAGAAGTGAAAATCAATCACAATGAATTTAGGGTTGGTATTTCTTTGCTGAAGATAGCATAGTGAGTATATTTTCAGGTGGTTCTATAAACAGAGATCGGGTGTATTTTGTTAGTTCATGAAATAAAAAAAATATTCTCACAGCTGGTATAAATAATTTTTATGCTGATTGAAAACAAAATCATTTCTTGTGTTGTAATGTCTTGTTCGATTTCAGTCTGAAGGGCGGTTGCCAAAACCCCCCAAACCCCCAGACAAGCCACTTATGCCTTACATGCGTTATAGCAGAAAGGTAATCGGAAAGGTTTGTCCACTGGTTTTTTTCCCCTCATTGCCTTGTGTTTCCATGTCAGTAGTTGCGTTGAAGAGATGACCAGTGTCACACCGGCTGCCTGCCACCAGCACTGGCCGCTTGATC
This sequence comes from Aplysia californica, assembly GCF_000002075.1. Taxonomy (NCBI): domain Eukaryota; kingdom Metazoa; phylum Mollusca; class Gastropoda; order Aplysiida; family Aplysiidae; genus Aplysia; species Aplysia californica. The sequence goes on from NW_004797551.1 coordinate 82,585, forward strand.
TTATAAAGGACTGCTGTATTTATGATATTCAAACAGAGGACAATTTTAAAGCAATCTACTCTTACAGGACTTGGGTTTTGACCTAAATGTGAAGGGATGAATTTTTAAGTGCCTGAAGAGCCACTGAAAATGGGAGAGGGAATAGGGGAATTTGAACATATTTTGCCAAGGGTGTGATGCAGCAGATCGTTTGAGCAGTGCTGAGTGGTTGTGTCTCTGTGACATTGGTCTTCTGCCAGTAGTGAAGTCCAAAGCTCACAGGCTGTGGAAAGGTGTTAGTGTTGAGATTTCCAGAAGACAAGCCTTGTGCTTTTGTGGGAGGTAACCATTGTGGCATAATATGTCCTTGTCTTGATCTCTCAGAGGAAATACAATAGCAGTGCATGTTTTGTGAATAACCAACATATACATAAACATGTTTTTTCAGGGAATTCTTACTAATATAACTTGCTGCATTGACTTTACTGTAACCCTCGTTCAGTGTTGCTTTAGTTTTCACAGTGCTTGTAAATATGTCAAGTATGTGCTTACGGCTGTTCAAGGTACACTGTTGTTTGTGTATGGCTGCTCTGACTCTTTGTCATTGCTATTGTATGAGTGCAGTGTTTTTGTAGATAAGGACACCTCCCCCTCCACCTGATAAAAACCATGCCTAACACGAAATTGAAATTATATGGTTGTGGCAAGGTTAATAGTGATGGTTCATTCATCATAAAGAAATGATGACCTTTAGCATTGAAGAAAATTTGTACACCTCGCTATCTATCACAGGCAGCAAGCATGGTAAAAAGAAAAAAGTAAAAGAAATACAAGCAAAGCAACTTTTAAGGCTCTCAAACACCGCAACTCGTCAAAGGAGGTGTGTAATTGCTGCTGACTTGAATGGCAATGACTCACGCTTTATGTATCGATCAATGTCTTTGTATAATTTTAACTTAAACTATGTTACTGTGTCTCTGTCCACAAGTGTCTGTAGGTTTGACGAGATCATTATAAAAGTAGGGTCAGACTTTAGTAGTGCATGCTCTTTCCATAGCCTGTGCAAGTCGAGGACTCAATGACTATTCACATACAAGTTGATTCTTTTATTATTTTGAGACAGAAAAACTTCCCCAGAACTTCCAAACAATAATCCCTTTTACTAAAACCCCTAGGTTGGCTGTATGTCTTCCTGTTATGGCTTTATGGTGCATGAGCTCTGGCAGTTAAATTTCTTTTGTAGGCCACCATAAGACTTTGGGAATTCTGAGCTACAGTGTGTACCATGTTGCTTGTTGTAACAGTATGGTTGGGGTAGTCTGTGTGTACAGTTTTTGTGGGTGGGTAGCTGGTGCTCAGTGTGGTTTGCTCCTTTTGTATCATCAAACCTCTGTTGTCCTTATCTTTCCTTCGCTTTTTTGGTTTTTGTTTTGTTTTGTCTTTCTTTTTTGTATGTTACGCTCTTGTAACATCTCTAAATCTTTTGCGCTTATATGACCTGTTTTTGTTGTAAGTACCATAAATCTGTGACAAAAACTAAAAAGATTTTGTGATGCTACCATGAGTTACCCAGAGTCAAAGTAAATCTCCGGGTATAAATCATTTTTTCCCCTAAAGAATACGTTGCTGTTTCAACAGAAGAAGAGGTTAGCAGGTGCTCTGGTGTGGTTTGATCCTTCTTTCCTATCAAACATGTCATCCTTATCCCTCCTTCTCTTTTGTGTTTGTTATTCTCTTGTAAAACTTCTATATTTTTTGCGCTTATACGACATTTATTGTGTTGCAAGCGTGGTCAGACTCTTATTAAAACAAAATCATCTCTCCTTCTGTTCTTTGTATGTTGCTCTCATGTAACACCTGTAATCTTTGGCTCTTATTAAGAAAAAAAAATAGAAAAAAGGTTTGCTCATTCTGTCCTGTCAAATAAATATAATTCTTATCACTCCTTCTTTTCTTTGTATGTTTTATGGTAACACCTAATCTTCCTCACTTATATGACCTATTTGTTTTGTAAGTGCTGTAAAACTGTTGCTAAAACTAATCCGCTCCACTGGTTACTGCGCAGCTCAGAACTCCCAAATACTGCCGCTCTTTACACAGTATTCCTCCTGTTAGCCCTGTGTGCACGTTCAGTCCACTGGGGCCCTATGTTTTGTTGTTAGGTGCTTTGACTAACAATTTGATGTTGATTATTAATATGTGATAATTTGCATCGTCCCTGTTATGTTTTTTTTAAAAATCTGGTCACTTTGCCCACCTTCTCTCACTCTGTACATGCTATTCTGCAATATGTCGCGTCTGGCCTGTTGATCATATCAAGAGAAAAAAATAATAATAATAAAGGGTGGGTGAAGGTTGCGGCTATTGATTTTTAATGGTTTTTCTTGCTGTCATGTAATTTTTATTTATTTTTAAAAATTTCAGTCTGGAATTATTGTGTTGTCTTTCTGTGTAGCTGTAATTGTCAAAGTTGTTGCTGACAATGTCTGTGGCTGAAACCATAAACAGATGGTAGAGAAATGTGACTCCTTTTTTTTTTCGGTCCTCTGTTTTTACTGTCCTTCAGTTATTTCTGTCAGGTCTCTTGTTCTCTCTGGGCACTAAAGGACCATTATTTTGTCCATGATTGTGTCTCTCTAACTATAACTCCAGTGGAAGTGGTGCCTCAATTGAAAGGATGTCCTTTTGGAAATGGCAGGATAAAAGGCCTCAGTTTGATTGTATGTCAAATAACAAAGATTCTCCCCCCCCCCCCCCCCCCCCTTTACTGCTTCCTGCAGTGTATATAAACGTATCTAACAATAACCAAGTTTACTAAACTAAATGTCGTCCAATCATCAATGTATGCTGTTTTGATTTGTGTCCCCTTTCATAATGCTGCAGTTCCTGAACAGTTTTGGATGAAACAATAACGTCTACTTTGTTTCATTAGACAATTTATTTCTCTCCTTTTTTGGTATTTATTTAAATGTGACCGACTGAAAGTATTAGGAGTGTTTCTTTTCTTTGCAAAAACTTTCAAGAATTGGGTCCGCTTCGCATTCTCATAGTTGTTGTGTGTCCTGTTATATATTCTTTTTGCTGGGTGTTTGTTGTAGCCGTAGCGTTTGGAATACAGTAAAGTTGGAGGAATGTAATGGTGAAGTGGTTGCCTTCGGGCCACGCTCTTGTTTTCGTATAATGTAATTGAAGTTGATTTTTTTATTTGACAATTTTGACTCAGTTGTTTTATGCTTACATCAGAATGCGCATCGTCTATTAAAGTTTGGCCCGTTCGTAGTAGAGACATGAAATGATCATCGGAACAGTTTGTTGTGCAGCTTGCTTCCTTTTCTTCAATTAATAATATGTGATATTTTTTACCTTGGAGGAAGACTACGTGCATTGCAATGTTTTTGCGTTTTTGAACATTTTACACAGAAGGCCTTTTCACTGTGTAGACGCCACAGTTGAATTCTGTGAAATGCGTGTTTTTGATACAGTTGAGCATTTTTAGGCCAGGAACTTTGCAAATCACAAAGCTGAGAAAAACTCGTTTGAAGAAAGGTGATTTCATTCCAAGATTTAAAAAAAACCCAAATACAAACAAAGCAAAAACGAAATGAATTGTTTATGGAGGATGTGTATGACGTAATGTAAACTCTAGTTTTGTACGTTCATTACTTTCCTGTTCTGTCTGGTGATGTGAAACGTGCTTTCCCTCTGTTGTGCCATCCAGTTCTTTCTTATGTTGAGTTCAGAATTTGACTAGATCATTCCCTCAGTCCTCCATTGGTCGACTTTTGGGTTTTTTTCTTTTGTTTTGTTTGAAGAGGATTTATTTTTAGGTTGGATATTTGATTTGATTTTTTAAAAGGAAATCTGAGCCTGTGTTTGTAGATCAGGGAAAGGAGAAGTGGTGGTAGTGCCTTTGATATTTTTTGGCTAAAAACTGAAAAGTACAAATGCCCAAGGAAGTTTGTGCATGTCATTGGAGGGTGCATCTAGTATGTCCTCAATCCTTTTTTGTTTATCCCTTAATTGCGTCATTCTATCCTTGTTACTTTTTGCCTACTCTAAACGACATATTGCATATTGATGGGTCATCTCTTTATTCGTATAGAGAACAATTGCAGTCAGTGTATAAGTTTGTCATACAGCTGTTGGTTGACAGTAGCCTTCAGAACGTTCCTCCTCCCCCCTTACCAATCCTTTTCCTGTTGCCTCTATAGCCGTCAGTAGAGCACCATTGTCATTGTATCTATGTGCTTTTTCTGTTCTGAAATTTTCCTGCTGTTCATCCAATTCATGGTCGTGGTTCTCTTCGTCTTGGTTTTTTTTTTGGGGGGGGGGGTGCGTTCTGTACTGACAACAAAATGCTCCCAGCATTGAATTGTTCCGTGTAACAACCCTGCCTCCCTCTTCTTTTTCTTTTTCTTTTTAATACTCCCCACCCCCTTTGATTTTTGTCCTTTCCTCTGAGGAAATTTACCTGTGAGAGAGCTCTGTGCATCATTTGGCTTTTTTTTTTTGGGACATATATTTGATCTTTTGTGAGTCATCATTACGGAGCTGTCTGGAAAATGGGGATTATCATTACGCAGGATGACTTATGCTTGGTTGCCTCACTGGAGAAATAGGAAGGTGGGGGAGGGGGCGTGGTCTTCATTTTGTTTTTCTCTTCTAGACAGGCTGTGGGTTTTGAACTTTGACCCTTATTTCATTTTTTTTTTTTTTCAAATTGTATGTGAATAGCTGCTATTGGTGTAGTCCAACTCTGGCATTGGAGCGAGGTAGGAACAGGGAAGGAAACAGTGGGGCAAATTTTCGTTGTTGTTGTTGCTTCCTTTATGTGCCTTTTTTTCTCCCGTTTTCTTTTGGCCGAGCATGTAATGTATGCTTTACCTATATATATCATCACCCCTGCTTTTTTTTTAGCTTGCTAATTTTCCTATATCCGTTGCCTTTTTCTTACATTCTAACTCGTACTGAGGTGGTGGTCAGCTGTAGTTTTGTTTGTTTGTCTGTCAAATTTTTGTTTTCCCCTTGCGTTCTTTGTTTGCATCTGGTCTATTGGGCAAGGGTTTGATTTCTTGACTCACCAGCAGCAGCTGTTGTGGGTGGTTTTGGGGGGGCTCTAGTGGGGTTTGCTCCTCTTTTCCTATCAAACGTCTATGTTTGCCCTTATTTCTCTTACTTTTTAAAAAATGTTATTTTCAAGTACCACCTTCAATCTTTTGGCACTGATATGACCTGTGTTGCCTAAAAATCCTTACAAGAACTTAAAAAAACCTAAAAAACAGAAGTAGCTGTTGTGGTTAATCACTTGTATCTGTTCCGTCGCAGTAGGACGATAAGGGCACTTTGCACTTCCAAGTACAATTCTGTGTGGTGATGAATGGTTAGGAGATACACAGCAGTAATATAATAACCAAATTGTTTTTGTAGACTGGAGCCGGTTTTTCCTCCTGTGTTATAATGTTTTTAACTTGTCAGGCTAAGAATGTGTTTAATAAAATCTTGTAGAAATCAGTGGAGCGAAAAAGAGCTTTGAGGGGGGTTTTCTGGTTTGTTAAAAAAGGTTTTTTTTGTTTTGTTTTTTGGCCTTGCCTAAGTGTTCCTCTCGGTTTGGCGTGCTACAGCTTCTTTTTAGACAAGTGTGGTCTAAGCTGTTTGTGAGATTGCTGTTAACGAACCTCACTCTGTGTGAAACAAGAAAGTGAACTTTTCTGTTGTCCTTCTCTCAACTCAATGTTTGCTTTGGTGGTGCTTTGACGCTTTTCTCTCCGCATGATGTCTGCAATTAGGGCCAGGCATAGGTGGGCTGAAGCCTAGAAGCTTGGACAGGCTTCTGGCAATTAGGAATGCAGAAAAGCCATACACTTGCGTGTATGTTCTGTATTTAGATTTGCTTCCTTGGGCGCGCCCCCCCCCCCCCCCCAGCTTTGCACTTGGTTTGGAAGGTGCCGGTGGCACAACTCGCTTCTTTTCTTTTTTTTTTTTCTGTTGTTTCTGTGTGTCTTACTTTTTTCCAACTGGTGCCTGTGGTGAAGTGGTTACTTAGGCTCTTTGCCGTCGCTCACTGAAAATCCAAGTTCAGTTTTTATTGAGTGCATGCATGTGTGCCTTTCTGCCAGGATGTTGTATCTCTCCCACCTCCTATACTTTCTCAATTGTTTCTATGGGGGCGTAACAAACACCTACTTTAAAGAGAAAAAGAAAAACATTCCCAGCTCATGACGTAAGTTGTGTGGATATGCTTTTTTGTTTTGTTTCAATCCCGATGTTGGTTTCTTTTTTCATGGGATAGATTTACAGCTGGTAACATTCAACTGTTTTACTCAATTTACTAAAAGTGCTTTGAAAATATCTCTTATGAGTGGGAAAATTTGAAAAAAAATAAATTTGAAGGACAGTTTGCTATTAATATTCATGTTTTTGTGGACATGTTTCTTGTAGACTTGCCAGGGAAAGTGAATGGATGCGTGAACTGCAGATTGAGTTGTTTTTTTTGTGCCATATTTCTGGCAGATACTTGGATCTTTTTCGTTCTTTTTTCACTTTAGCCTTCTCGGCTTTTGCTTGGTTACAAAAAAATTCACCAGCGTGGTGTAGTGGACAGGTGTTTTGTTGTTGGCTACAGGAGACCTGTATTCGATTCTAGAGTGGGGTAAATTTTTACTGAGTATCTTGGGGAAGAGTTAATGTGCAAATCCTGTCATTTCATCGCCCCAGGACTATATTGTCGAAGTGCCTCTTTACTTAAGTACACTTTGGACAAAACTGTTTTGAGGCAACGATTTGTTGATGAAGAAAAATTGGATGTTATCTCTAATTACATGTTTCGAAGTTCTTTTCCTTAGTTGAGCTTAAGATCTGAGAGATCCTTACTTCACTGTCAGGGGAGCAAATCTATTGTATATCTGTCACTTTTTCATTTTTGCATGTTATCATCTATATGACACACAATGGTGCTGTGCTTGCATGTTATAATCTACATGTCACACAATGGTACTTTATATTTTCAGATTTTTTTTTTGATGGAGTGCCTCCTGCACACTGTCAACCTTTCATCGTGTGTTCTTTTTTTCTCTCACCTCTTTTTTTTTTTTTTTTTTTGGTTTCTAAATTCTTTGTCGTTGTGCATTGTTGAGACTAAAATTGAAGATATCAGTATTGTTTTTAAAGATTTGCTTTAATTATTATTAGACTCACTGTACCCTCCTCCTCTTTCACTTTTGATCCTATTAAATCAATTAGTTATGAATGTTTTTACAAAGAGAATTCAAGGTATATAGTTCTTTTCACCAAAAGTGCTTTTGAACCTGTATTGTATAAGTGCTCTGGTGTGGTTTGCGCCTTCTATCTTTCCTATAAAAAACTATCGTCCTTTTCTCTCCTCCTCCTTTCTTGTGTTTGTTACTCTTTTGTAAACCCCCTAACTTTTGGCGTTTATTTGACCTTATTATGTTGCAAGTGCCGTAAAACTCTACTCTTACTAAAACTAAACACTTTTCTTTCACCCTCACTCTTATGCTTGTGGTTAGTTTGAGGATGCCTCTGGTGGGTTCTACTTCTCTCCCCCCCCCCCTACCCTTTTTGCTTGGGTTTCTTTCTGTCTGTCATACTTTATCCTGGCAATAGGAAGCGACAGTTATTGTGCTGATGTGCTTCTCTGTCCGTACCCAAACAAACTCAAACCCCACTTGGATTGTCTCACAGTGCAGTCTGTGACGTGGGTGGTTGGCTGGTGCTCTGTTGTAGGTTGCTCCTTCTTTCCTGTGAAAAATCTGTCATCCATATCTCTCCTCTTTCTTTTCTTAGTATGTTGCTCTCTAGTTAGACCTCTAGTCTCTTGCACTTATATGACCTATTTAATGTTGTAAGTGCTTTAAAACTCTTACTAAAACTTGAACTTTCCTCCTTCTTTTCTTAGTCAGTTGCTTTCTAGTAAAACCTCTGTAATGTCTGGTACTTGTACAACCTATTTAATGTTGTAAGTGCAGTAAAAGTTTTACTCCCAGCAACTGAAAGTAAATCCTCACTGTTCGGTATGTGACCACGCAGGTTTGGGAGCAAGTGAAGGCCCAAAACCCGGACCTGAAGCTGTGGGAGATCGGCAAGATCATCGGTCAGATGTGGCGAGATCTCTCAGACCACGACAAGCAAGAGTTTCAGGAAGAGTACGAGGTGGAGAAGGTAAGGCCAGAGCATGGGAACAGGTTGTTGCCATGTACATCTTGGTTGTCTGTTGTCATGTTTTTGTGTTGTGATTTGTACTGTGACTGTGACATTTTTGTTTGGAGATTTTAAGAAAGCTTATTTTTGTGCCAATTTGGGATTCTCTATTGTTTTTCTTTTTATGATTTTACTGTGGGTTTTTTTTTATTTGGTGTTTTTGCTTTGTGATTTTATTATGTTTTTGTTTGTGATTTTACTGTACTGTTTTTGTATTATGATTTTACCTATTAGCTTTCTTTAAAAAAAAAAAATTAACTGTGCTGTTTTTGTTTTTTATCAAACTGTGATGTTTTTGTTTTATGATTTCTCTAGTGGAAGTTTTGTTTAGTGATTTGTGATTTTATGATGTTTTCTATCAGTGATGATTTTACTGTAGTGTTTCTATTAGGGTTTTGTTTTTTTTGTTTTTGAAAAGTTGGCAGCTTAAAGGTACGCACAAAGAGAACACTTGCTCGCGATAAAAGCGAGCGGGATAAAGCGAGCGCTTGTGAAGAAAGAGCTTGCTTGTCGTTGAGGTGTACACAGAGAAAGATTGCAAATCGCTCTTGCGACTGGTCAGAACTTGGGCATTTGGCGCCGTGGCAGATTCGAGTGAAAACGAACTGTTGTTGCTAGACTGTTTTGCCGAAAATTATCCTAGGAAAACGCAAAAGAATGGGGGTTCATGAGATAAATAAAAGGAGGTGAGTGGAAGGTGAATATCACCACTTGTTTCCTTTACTTAAAAGAAGCCCTTCTCGTTTTCAGTCCTACCATCAGCTTCAGTTCTTCGCCAATATTTTTCCAAGCACGATTCACAACGTAGCGGTTTGCGTGGTCTTTCCTTCTCTTGTCCCAAATTGCAAGTTTTTAAAACGCGGCTGATACCGAAGAATCGACATCCATTTCGGTGCTTTTGTCACTGAGACTGAGAGAAAATACATTCTGAACCACCCAAGTCGTGACCAGACAGCCAGACAACAATGGGGGGCGTTACCAAGTACACGCTTGCAAGCGAGAAAGAATTAACTTTTGATTTTTTACGCTTTTCAAGCGTCGCTTGAAATCCCAGGCGCCATAAAGCGAGCGTGCTTTTTGTGCGCAACAAGCAACTTTAGAGTAACATTTCACGCGCGTGTTCCAACGCGCTCGCTTTTATCGCGAGCAAGCGCTCTCTTTGTGCTCCGGTATATGCTACATGGGTGTTACTATATTTGTTATCCCGTGGTGTTATTTTCAGGCTCAGTATACAGAGGCACTCAAAGCCTATCACAACTCGCCAGCTTATCAAGCTTGGATTGCAGCAAAAGGTGAGAGTTCCTGCTAGTAGTTCTTTCTATATATGCTTTTTTTGAAAGTGTAAAGAGGGTGGGGTGGGGGTGTGGTTGCTGTGCGCGCAGCTTGTACTACAATGGCGTGTGAATTTGTTACTTGAATATGTTAGAAGCATGCAAGGAAAATATTCTGCTAAAGTTTGTACAAGAATTTATGAATAAGTTCTGAAGATAGAGCTGGGGTTTTTCCCTGTAACTGGCCTAGAGTTTGAGAGAGAAAGGAACTGGACTTGGTGGATTTACCTATGCTGAATGGAGTTGTGTAGAAGTTCTCTTGGATGGGTGATTGGCAGGTGCTCTGGTGTTGTTTCCTCCTTTCCTATAAAAAAAAAACCCCCATCGTTCTTCTTCTCTCTCCTTTTTTTGTGTTTGTTACTGTCTTGTAACATCTCTGTGGGACGATCTCCCCTTCTTCTTTTTTATATTTGTTACTCATCTTCTGGCGCTCATATGACTTTATGTGGTTGCGAGCAGTGTAAGACCTCTACTAAAACTAAAACTAACATCTCTAATCTTCAGGATTTATATGACCTCATTGTGTTGAAAGTGCCGTAAATTTTTTTACTAAAACTAATTAAAGAAGTTCCTCTTGGGGAAACGATGAATGGAACATGACGCTAGTGTGACTCTACTTCTGTTCTTTCCCTCTTTTATTTTTGTCTGTCTTGCCTTTTTCCCTTCACATGATGGCTGGCATTTGCATCTATATGCTTCTCCTTGTTCGAGTGAAACCTCTTGCTCAACAAAAGTTACAGTCGAACCAACACAGCAGCCACCTGTCAAAGATAATCATGTGGGTGGTTGGCGGGTGCTCTGGTGTGGTTTGCTTCTTCTTTCCTATCACACATATATCGTCATGATGTCTCCTCCTTTTTTTATGTTTGTTACTCTCTTGTAACACCTCTAATCTTCGGCACTTATATGACCTTATTCAATACTAAAACTTAAAAAAAAAAAGATAATCACCTGTACAAACAACCACTTCCCACTTTTCCCAAGAGTCTCTTTTTTTCTATATTAAGACAATGTCCAAGAGACCCACCTTTTAGACCACACTTCTTTTCTCCCCTACATTGGGTGGCTGTCTTGGACAATTTTGACTGTTTCATTACCTTTCATGTTTTTCTTCTTATGGGTGGTTGGCATGTGCTCTTCTGGGGTTTGCTCCCTCTTTCTTATGAAACATCCGTTGTCATTATCTCTCCTTTTTTTAATGATTTTTGCCCTCTTGTAAATCTAATCTTTGGAAATTGTGTCACCTAATTGTGTTGTAAGTGCCATAAAATGCTTGCTAAAGCAAACTAAACAACAGTGCTTGTATGACCTTATGCTCTTGCGAGCGCTGTAAAATTCTTACTAAACCTTTAAAAAATGAAACGAATATCTTAGGCTTTCTTTTTTCCCCCCCCTTCTGAACAATTTCAGCGGAGAGAGAAGCTGTGGACGAAGATGAGCCCGTGACAAGGCCAGAGCGACCTCCCCCCACCACCCACAAACCTGTAAGTACAGACAAAATGGGTTACTTTTCGCCATCCACAAATGGAGATATTGTCCAAACATCGACACCAGGGTCAAATTTGTAGATTTCTATCGATGCCATATTCTTTAAGTATAACATACCTTTTATTATTTCATACTAATAATTGTAATAAGGCTGATGATGATGATTTTTTTAAAAAGAAGTGTTAACACAAGTACCCTCTGACGCCTTTCATAGGGAGAACTAGTGCTCAAAGGAGGTACCCAGCACCGCTTAAATATCCGTAGAGAGGCAGTTCTACCGCCCTCCCCACCCCATTTTTGTTTTAGAATCAATTTTTCACATGTTTGATTTTTTTTGGTCAAGTATGGACCGAGTTTATTCTGTATTTTTTTTCTATCCAATCTAGAGTTCAAAAGGAGAAGGATCTCGTATCAGCATCTTACCGACAGATGATGAAGATGGTGAGTTACCGTTTTTGAATCAGTTGGCTCCTTTCTCAATGAAAATTGTAGTTGCTACTTTGATTTTGGTTGGATTTGAATGGATGCAGTATCAGACTTGATACTTAAATGATTTTGGCTCAGTTGTACAGAGGAACTATTGCTATAGCCTCATTACTTTGACTTTGTGGAAATTAGATTTCTGTCGTCCTAGGATGTTCCATAGCTTTGCCATCTGTAATAAAAAAGAAATTTACATTTAAATGGCAATGGTAGAAATTGGATCCTAGGTTTAACAAATAGTGTGGCAGAATAAGATGAGGCACTTGACCTTCAAAAGTGTGAAGGGCTTGAGCCAATTGCCTGAACATCTTTTTGGTCTTAGTTGGTGGAAATGCTACTAGTAAGTGGCACTTTTCTCAGGTCAGACTTGTTTCTTTTTGTTCTGTTTGCTCTTTCTCAGTGTAAGGTGTGGATGCTGTGGTGTGGTTTACTCCTCTTCTATCAAAATCTATTGTCCTTATCTCTCCTCCTTTAACTTTGAATGTTAGCCTCTAGTAGCGCTAGAGTACGTAAATGACCCAATTGTATTGCACATGCTGTAAAACTACTTAGACCTGCATGTTCGCAACCCGACCCACGAGCCGGGCGATGCTATCGCTAGGCCCACCTGTACCAGTCAATGTTCGAAGTGCACTTTCGTTTTCGTGCTGACGTCGGCGTTTCCGACATAATTGTCGGAACCTGAGTAGAAATGTGAATACGAAAAAGGACGACGACCTAAATTATCTACTTTCAGTTTCGTGCTTGAGCGGCCATTTTGAATTTCGTTTGTTGATTCAATTGTTCAGATCGTGTGGATTCATTCAAGTCCGACTCACTTGTTCTAATAGAATCTAGATCTAGATTTATATAGATCATTATAGACCTCAATGGAGGATTCATATTCCAATTCTATTGTGTCAAACCCTATCATAGGTTGTATTGTAATATTGATGATGGTAAAAAGCATTTCATCAGGTGCGTGAATTATTTATTTTAGATTTAGAATCTAGACTGAGCTGAGTCCCTCTGTTCGGAATCAGATGCGGATTTCTAGATCTAGATCTAGTTCAAGGCCTATTCCTATTCACTTGTTCTAGATCTAGATCTAGAATCTAGATTTATTTAGATTACTGGATCTAGATCTATATGGAGGATTCATATTCCTATTCTGTTATGTTATTGTATCAAAGGCTATTATAGGAATGTAGATTTAGATATCTAGGTGTAGGCCATATTATGCTCCTTGTTTGTTTTGGAGTGTGGTTTTTTAAAATTTGGACTTGTGTTGGCCTTTTTACATGAGGCCCATTGCACGTTCTTTTTTGGGGTAGGCCTAGGGGTAGGAGTAGGGTTAAAATTTTCAGACAATCTGGTTGAGGCTCACATGCAGGTCTAACTACTAAAACTCAGTGGTGTACTGTTAAGTGGTAATTTTTCCTGTCCATCTGTCTGTCTTACTTTTATCCTGCTTTACCCCCCGCCCCCCCCCCCCCACCCCACCCCCACCCGGGGCGGTGCCACTGACTGAAGTGTCTTTAGGCCATTCCCAAAGGGGGGACATTTCTCGTTCATGCACCGTAGAATTGTAAATGGGCTGGTTCATCAATGCCATGCTCATAACTGGGAACTGCTGCTTTTTCTTTTCTAATTTTTACTATTGTACTTTTTCCTCTACTTCTTTTGTATGTTTGTCACATTCTTGTGACCCGCTATTTCTGGGGTGCCTTGAAAGTCGAAACAGACTTACTGCTGTTGAAGCTAGAGAGGTGAGCAGAGTAAACCTGATTCCATGTAAAAACTTCTCTGTTGACATCCACCTCTTGGCGCTCATATGACCTTATGCAGTTGCGAGTGCCATAAAACTTCTACTAAATAAAAATAATGATTCTGACACTTGTATGACCTGTCTGTATCGTATCGTAAATGCTGTGAAACTTACAAAAATTTTTTTTAAAAAGATTTTGTTACGGCTCCCTATCACACAGATTTTGAAGAGAGTTTCACCACGAAACACATTGCCCAGGCACGCTATCTGCGCAATCACCGACTCATCAACGAGATCTTCAGCGATGCGGTGGTGCCTGATGTGCGCAGCGTGGTCACTGAGGCCAGAATGAGTGTGCTCAAGAGACAAGTCCAGTCCCTCACCATGCATCAGGTTGGAGGCTTTTTTTTTTTTAAGTTTAAAATTGCTGTTTGTATCAGTTCGGTAGGTGGTTTGATGGTTGCACCAATTGGTTCTACTTTGCTGCTGTTTTCCACACTGTTTTCTATCTTGTTATTTTTTTTTTTTTTTTCTGGCCGGTCTGAAGGAAAGATGCTGTTTGACAGGACTCGTGTAGAACAGGCCATATTAATCGAAACAACTTGAAAGTACTGAGACTGAACAATGGCTTTGGTTCAGCCTGTTGGCTCTTGCTGTCTCGCTGAATGTGTGTGAGCAAGATAACGCACCCGACTTTTGGTTTTTTAAAAAAGTTATAGAGCTAGTGCTTCCTGTCACATAATCTGTATAAAATGTTGATCATAATCTCAAAGCTAAAACAATAAGCTTTCAAGGCATGTCCCTCTCTTTATTCAAAACCTAGTAGTCTCTGAGATGTCGAAGAAACAAAATTTTGGTTTTTTCCAATGTAGGAAATAGGTTTACAGTGCACTGGATGATCTAGATATATAAAATAAGTTAATGTCGCAGTCAAGAGATTCCAACTCTTTACACAGAACTTGGAAGACACTCTGTCTTCACTACGTTTAAAAAAAAAGATTATGCTCGTTGATTTTGGTTAGCAGAGGTCAAGAGATTTTTGAAAGTATTTTGTGAGTTATTGGAGGGTACCACAGGTAGGTCTGCTTTCTCTCTTCTGTGTGCCACACAATTTTCCCTTTCTGTCATCTTAGGCTCTGGGATGACAAAGTGGGACCATCTTACGAGGCACAGAATCTGTTTCCAACACCTCATTAGTAAAGATTTGAAGCCTCCTTTCGGCCGCCTTTATCAACTTCAGGGTCTCTGCTCCATACAGCAGAACGGATTTCACACTCCTTTTGCTTAGCTTTATTTTGGTGTACTCACTGAGTAACGTTTGTGGTAATAGAGCCTGCTTTCCTGTATTGATGTATGCAATAAATGCAAATTTGTATATGATTGATATTATGTACGCTTTTGGTGTTATTGTCTGTTATTATTTCAGATAATTCTAATGATGATGTTATTATTTTTTTAAATTGACTTCAAATCGTTAACGTACTGTGGTCTCTTTCAGAAAAAGCTGGAGGGAGAACTGCATCAGATAGAGGAGAAGCATGAGCTGAAAAAGAAAAAGTTCATGGAGTCTAGTGAGGGCTTCCATGTGGATTTGAAAAAGGTTTGTAAATATATTTTTCTGTCCTAACTTTTTTCCATATTTACCGGAGTTGTTGAGAGATTGGCAGACATGCCTACTGTTCCGGAATATCCGGACTTGTTCCGGAATTCTATAAGAAAAAGGTGCTCAGCAAGTCTGCATTTCTATCAGAAAATCCAGAAATTATGTTTTTGTTTTATGCATTGTTGAAAAAAGGATACTTTCATGAAAAAGTTTCTTTTGCCCCAACGAAGCTGTATTTTCTGTCAGTAATGCACATATTTCGTTGTCAATATTGTGATACCACTTAAATGCCCACAGCGGAGTAGCAGAGAGAGAGATAAAGGTGGGGAAAGTGGGCATGTTGCATGATGAAGTGTAATGATGCTGCCTCGGCTGGGAGCGGCAGTACGGATTGAGAGAAGGTGCAGAGTGGGCTTGCTGTGTGATAAAATGACATGGTCTGGGTGTGATGGTGGTTGGTTTGGCCCTGACATACCTGGAAGATGTGTGTATGTGTGGTGGTGGTGGTGAAATGGAGGGGGGGGGGGAGGGGGTGCCGGATCTTTACTGTAGAATTACATTTCAACAGCTTACACAGTGACCCAGTTTCATGCATACCAGCAGATTCACAGTACAACTATCCTTTCAAATACATATATTTACCTGCATAATTTTCTAAATTTGTCTAAAGACATACACAAAATGACAATCACTGTGGCTACTGCCCACACTTGTTGTTTGAAGAAGATTCAAACTAGCTGGTAAGATAGTAATGGGCTGATTTATTAAAGTCATGCTCATACTGTGCCGGAACAACGTAGGGGGAACTGCTGCTTTTCTTTCCTCATCCTATCGTCATTTTCCCCTCTTCTTCTTTTGTATGTTCATCACTCTCTTGTGAACTGCTATTTCCGGGGTGCCTTGATAGTCAAAGCAGTCTTTGTGCTGTTGAGGCTAGAGTGGTGAGCAGAGTAAGCCTGATTCCCCATATGGACTTCTCTGTTGACATCCACCCCTTGGCGCTCATATGACCGTATGCAGTTGTGAGCGCCGTAAAACCGTATTAAAACTACAATGTATTAAATGGGGGCAAATTGTGTGTTTCCCTTTCTCGCAGTTATGCGAGAGCAAGCCACATGGCAAATTGTGTGTTTCCCTTTCTCGCAGTTATGCGAGAGCAAGCCACAGATCACGGAGGACATGTTCAACAACATGGTGACCAAAGCCGTGAAGGAGGAAACGAGGCAGCGACAGCAACAGCTTCTGGCCCAGCAGCAAGAGGAGGAGAGGAAGAAACAGCAGCCGCAGCAACAGACACAGCCACAGCAACAGCAGCAGCAGCAGCAGCAGAATCCCGTCGATGAGGAGGCCGTCAAATCAGAAGTAGAGGCGGCGGGGGCGACAATGGTCGGGACTCCGCCGGACTCTGGGATGCCTCCCGTACCGGGACCCGAGCCCATGGAGGTGGACAAAGATGCAGAAGCAGTAAGCCCTGATTGTGTCCTGTGGTGTTGTGTCACGTGGCAATGTGTCGTGTCAATTCACAATGTGTCGATTATCCCTTTCCTGTTTGTGTCCTGTCAATTTGCAATGTGTCAATTATTATCCCTTTCCTGTCCTGAATTTCTACTGGGCTGTTCAGGATTTGGCAGTCAGGAATTTTAGATCCGTATCACTATACACTAGAACAACTAAACCAGTCCCACTTGATATAATTTTGTGGGTGGTTGGCGGATGCTCTGGTGTGGTGTGCTCCTTCTTTCCTATCAAACATCTATTGTCCTTATCTCTCCTTCTTCTTTTTTTTTGTTGTTTGTTACTCTCTTGTAATACCTCTAATCTTCTGGCGCACATATGACCTAATGCAGTTGCGAGCGCCGTAAAACTTTTACTAGAGCAATTGATATAATTTTGTTTGTTGCTTCGTAAAAAGATCTGATGATATAGCGTTGGATGTCTCAGAATCAGCCATTTGTTAGTTGTCCATATCTCTCCTTCTTTCTTTGTATGTTACTCTCTAGTAGGTGGGTGGTTGGCGGGTGCTCTGGTGTGGTTTGCTTCTTCTTTCCTTTCCAACATCTATCGTCCTTATCTCCCCTTCTTCTTTTTTATGTTTGTTACTCTCTTGTAACACCTCTATTCTTCTGGCGCTCATATGACCTTATGCAGTTGCGAGTGCCATAAAACCTCTATAAAACCAACTCTCTAGTAGCACCTCTAATCTTTGGCACCTGTATGCCCCCAATTGTGTTGCAAGTTCTGTAAAACTTGTATTAAAACTAAAATTGTTCAGAAAGTGATTTGTTCAATTTTTATATTTTTTTTATTTTACTTTTTTCCAGGCAGGAGCCCCTCAAGTAAATGGTAATGATTCTCAGGTTTCCATGGTGAGTATTTTGAGATGGTTTGAAAATTTAAGTTACTTGAAAACTGAAAACAAAAAAAAAGAACTGGACACATATTCAGAATAGTTGTGCTTCTTGCTTTGTCTTGTTTTTTACCTGTTGACACAGTTCGAGAGCGGTAGGCAGGTGCACTGGTCTGTTTGTTCCTTCTTTCTTATCAAAGATCTATTGTCCTTATCTTTCCTCTGTCTTTCCTTTGTATGTACTCTCTAGTAACACCTTTAAATTTCGGCACTTGTATGACTTTGTGTTGCAAGTGCCATAAAACTCATACCAAAATTAAAGTGTCTGTTTGTTACCACTGGTCAGTTCATTTTTATCAGTCCCACTTTTTTTCCCATCTATCTTGCCTCTTCCCAGTTCTGAATGACCATTATTGTGTCGGTGCACTTCTCTACACTCAAACAAAAAGCAAATACAGATAGCGCAGCTGGTTTGGTCCTGCTTTTTTTGAGCGAATGGTTGGTGGGTGCTCTGGTTTGGTTTGCTCCTTCTTTCCTATAACAAATCTATCACCCTTTTATGTCCTCCTCCTTTTTTCGTGCTTGTTACTCTCTTGTGACACCTATTTTTTTACACTTACATGACTTGTGTTGAAAATGTCTTAAAAGGCTTATTTTTAAAATCTTCCCTCTGTTGCCTATGTCTTGCTTTTTCATACCTCTAAATTACCATTATTGAGTCGATGTGCTTCTCTGTACTCAAATAAACAAAACTGATTTTTCTCCCCCCATCATATTTGTCATATATTCTTTTTTTCTCCAGCCCCAGGTGGCTGCTCCAGTCGTGCTCAAAGCAGAGAGCCTGCCCCCCATGGCCGCCACACCGAGCCCTCCCCCTGTTCTCCCCGCCGTGGTGGCGGCCGAGGAGGGTTCAACCCAGGTGCCCACCACCACCACGCCAGAAAAGAGCAGCATCGGCTCCCCGAGCACGCCCAGCACGGCCGGTTCTGGTGAGTACAGCTCCTCGTGGAAATAACCCTTTTTTGAAAAAAAAATTTCTTTCTGCTCCCTAGTTCTGTGCCTGTTTCTTTGCTTCGGTGTAGCTTTGTCTCATGTAATTGGTTCTTTCATTTCATTTCTTGATTCTGTGTATTAAAGCAAAATTTACTGTATATGCTCGCCCATAATAGGAGTGATTAAGAGAGAGAAAAAGATTGGAGAGTGAATGCTCAGTATTACATGTGTGATGTACAGCCAGGATCGGGCCCAACAAAAGGGATGTATTATTGATGATGAAACGGAAAACCCCTTTGAGGCTGGTGAATCAAACTATAAAACGAAGCATGAAGTCTTTGACTTTTATTCCACGACGTTAGAGCAATATGAATATCCTTACTCTCAGTGCAAAAACCAAACCTTTGTAAAGGCTTTTGATCACTCTTTGATGCCAGATTAGTATTTGGCTCCACGCATGTTGAGCTCCGGTACATTGGAAATTCACCCCGTATTATATGCGGGACCTACAAAAATGGACACACACACACACACACACGCACATGCACACGCACACACATGTGCACGCGCACTAGTGTATTAAATGCAAGATCGTGTTATGTGCGGGTATATACAGTACTTGTATGATATACCAACAACAAATGTGAGTTACAAGACGAGTCACCTGGCTGGTAAAGAGGTGCTGACCTACATTCCCCACCTTATGTCAACCTTGTTTCCAGGAATAGCACTTTAAATAAGGTCACTCTTATAAATTGCTATTTACTCTGTGGTTATACATCAAATACATAATAGTGTATATATCATTTTAAATGAAAATTAATGATCCGCTATCATCTTCGGTGAAAATTTCGTCCATAGCTTGATATGTTGTGAGCAGACATAGCAGTCACGGCTGGGACTACACTACAACTATGAAGAGGGAGAGAGTGATGCTATAATTCCCGCTTATTCTTTTATTGTTGGTCCAATGAGGGCAAACAAAAGTTTCTCTTACTCGGGAATAAAAGAGCTTTCATGGGAGCCCACTCTCGATACTAAAATTGCCATTACTGGCTGAGTAGGAAATGAAACAAAATAGCGATATTGTCGGGCGCACAATGTACGTCTACATCGTGTGTGGGAGGGCCCGATTTATGGACGCGCGCTGTAAGCCAAGCAGCAGTGAAGCGGGCAACTGTGAGCTGTGTGATCCCATCACTACCTCTGAGGAGTAAAGAAAATATAAATCTATATAAGCGAGGCATCTTGGGGAAATCAGATGCTCGTAAAATATAACGAAATTGGAGAAGCAGGCATTTTTCCCACTAGTTAGGCAATTTTTATCTATTTTTTATTTTTTGGCTCAACGACTTTAAGTCCATACCAAAACATATTTCCATGTGAATTGTACTGAAAATTTTTGATTAATGGCACAAAATGTGTCATTTGTCAATTTCAAGGACTATTTTTAGCTGTTGGAGTTACCAAACCTTGGCAGCCATTTTCTTGCTGGGCTTTTAGTTGAGGTTCACCATTTTAGACTTTTGCTAAGAGAAGTTACAGAAACTTTACGATTCTGCAGTCTGGCATGTATCAATCAAACTGATGGGAGGGCTAGCCTTTGAGGTCCTGTTGCGATTTTAGATCTGTTAGGGGCAAGGACTGTGGTCTTTCAGTTCACAATGTTAGAACTATATCGGTAGAGATGTGTATAAATCGTGGCGTTTGTGATCACAAAGAGATGTATAAATCCTGGCAGGAACACAAAGCAATATACCCAAGCGCCTATGGTGTAAATGTTAAGGGCTTTACCATTGCATGCAAGAGACCTGAGTTCAATTCCTGAGTGGGGAGAATGATTTAGTTTCTCTGCCTTTCTGCTGGGATCTTTTCTTCCATCTCTCTCTGTCTGAGTTGGCCATGACAGGCATGGTTGAACCCTGCCTCCTGAATGGTGTAAATTGTGTAGATAGAGGTGTTAAAAACATCTACGTAAAAAATCAGTTGTGAGACGTGTCTAAGCAAAGAGATGTATACATTTCATTATGGCGTTTGTGAACCCTTTTTGTCGAATGGACCTGTCTGGAATGCAGGGATGTTGATTCCTGAAACAATGAACGATATCGAAACAGCAGAGGGATGTAATCGTGAATTGTACAGCTCCACTGCCTCCAGGTTGAACAAAGCGGCTTAGACTAAGCCAGCTGTTCTGTGCTTTTATATGGCTAATACTCTAAAGTTACTGTCGAAATTGTCCAAGACAGCTACGAGCTACCCATTCTTGAGGAGAAAGTGGTTTTCTGAGACAGATGGACTGGAGTTTTGGGTAGTGTCTTTATTAAAAACAAAAAAAACCGCAAAGGATGAAGTGGGAAGTGGCCGTTTGTACTGGTTATTGTCACGAACAGTTGGCTATTAGAGCAAGATTTTAAATGTACATCCCTTTTGTTTTTTGGTGCGATCACCAAAAAGTCAGCCAGAGTTGTCTCTTTCTTGTCTTTTAACTTACAGTGTTTGTTGGACTTTGAGCTTTCTTTACTCTTTCTTCAATGTGTTGTCTATGGGCTATCTATGTGTATTCATCTCATTTGTCACCTTTTTTTTGGTTTTTTTTGGAAAGAATTAAAAAATGTTTTATCAAAATGATCTCTATTCAGAGGATGTTGTCACTGTTTTGTTGATGGTTTCAGATTGTATCTTATTCATTGCTTTATTTGTCGTACCGATGTTCCATATAATATTGTTGTTCACTCGGTTGATTTTGCGTTTTTGGTATAGTGTTGCTTTCAGTATCGTATAGTATAGTGGTTGTTTTATGCTGAAAGAGAGGCACTGTAATATATTATTTAATGTGTGTGTTCATCTTTCCATGCTAGTTATGTAGTGAGTGGGAGTTTTCAGACTATGTAGTAAAGATTACAATTTAAATGTGAGTGGTTTGACGGCACCACTGGTAGGTCCTACTTTCCTTCCTTCCTTCCCTCCTTTGTTTCTGTCTAGCTGTCTTGCCTTTACCCTGCACTATATTACTATTATCGTATTGATAAACTTCTCTTTACTCGAACTCATACTTTTAGCAAGGGACTTTGTCGTTGTCTTTGTATGTCATGGTTGCAGGCAGAAAATGACAGACAAAAGGGAAAGTCAGTTAGCAACTGGGCATGATATGTGAGGCCTGCTGATCAAATGAGTAACTCTCGCAATCCACAAATGGAGGTATTTGGCCAAAAATCAACATTAGGTTCAAATTTGTAGATTTTCTATTGATGCCATATTCTTTAAGTATAAGTCTTTTATGATTTTATACTTATAAATTGTAAAAACTTCAGCTATAAGCGTGACGTATTTTTTTCCTAAGGTCTCGAATCCGAGAAGTTACTCATTTTGTCGGCACCCTTCACATATGCAAAAAAGGACCATGTCAAAACTGCCCTCCAAAAATTAAAATGTTAAGAAATGAGATTCTGCTACTGCTTTTTGTATCAGAAAAACTTTTTAAAAAATCAACATCCCAAACTATCATATAGATTACTGTATTACTCGTATAATGTGGCAACACATGATGGAAGAATAAATGAGACCAATACAGTCAAAATTGTCCAAGACGGTCACCCAGAGTGGAAGAGAAAAGTGGTTGCCTTAGCTGAACTATTGGACAGTTTCATTAAAGTCGAGAAAACACCCCCCACCCCCCCCCCCCCCCCCCCCCCAACAAATTGTTGAGAGTGGCCGTTTGTGCATGTGATTGTCTTGGACAGGTGGCTGTCTGTTAGAGCAGGTTTGACTGTATTTTTATATCCCTTCGCCCATCAGGAAAAATAAAAAGGACCTGCTTCAGAGAGCAGAGAAAAAAAAAATGCATGGTTGTATGGATGTCTGGATAGTACCCAGGCCCATCTTTGCTTGTTGTATCACATGTTTTCATTCATCATTCATTCATTCATTTATTCGCGGCACCTTTGGTTTGTTTTTCTTTCACTTTTTTTCTTCCATGTTTCCGTCAGCTTTACATTTTGTACACGCGGTGCTGCCTCTTCTGGTGTCTTCCTGTATATCAATATTCTGTTGCGCTTAATGGCGCTGTCAAAGAATTTGAGAAGTAACATTTTAATAGACAAAGAGGAAAAAATAATGAGTATATATTATGCGCATTGTCTACCCAACATTTTGGCAAATCTATTTTTTCATTTTTCCCCCCTCTCCTCCAAGCTCCCCTTTACTTTTGATCTTTGTGGTTTTTATTTCTATTTTTTCCGCTCGTTTTTGTCTATTGCTTTTGTGGATGTGACTTGAATTCTTTGTAAGCAGTGGCTTTATTTTTGCATATAGTAAAAAGTTTCTCTCTCAGGAATTTGAAAGCTGAATTTATGAAAGTTACAATACTCTTTTGCTGTCGACTGATGTGTTGAATAGTTTTTTTTTTTTTTTTTTAACTTGTATGGAGATTCATAACTGATATTTATGTTAGAGAACAGACTTGAACTGCTAAATAAATTTTTAAAAATAAAAATGAGATGGACATACCAGAGTCTGTAGTGTATGTTACAGTGTCAGGGTAGCGCGGTTGAGTTGAAATCAGTCATTAAGCGCAAACAGAATATTGTAGGAGAAGATGCCAGCATGGACGATGAAAGCCCCCCACCCCACCCTGGGAGAAGGGCCGTGTTAAAGTGTGTGTGTATGCCCGGCGCGTTCGCGGTCACTTCGCTTTGGCGGGGAAACCAGTTCTCTGTGGCTGCGGCCTCTGGATTTGCCCCCCCTTTTGTGCAGATTTTTAAAGTAGTAGAAAGGAACGGAAAAGCGTGGGAAGTTCTGAGATGATTTTAAAAAAGTAAGTCGGTGGTGGGTCTGCTTTACCACATTTTGTTGTGTGCTTACAACATTTTATTTGAGAGTACTGTTTTTTTTATTTTTTATTTATTTATTTTCCTGTGAGTGCCCCGTCTTACTAGAATAAAATCTTTTTGCATGCCTTTTTCATTGAATGTCAGTACTTTTGTTAAAAATCCCCATGCTCTCCCTTAGAGTTTTTTCCTCCCGATTAGCAGAGCTTTTAACATAAGTTGCACATGCTGACGTTGAAAGTAAAAAAAAGAAAAAAAGAAAAGCAATAGGAAAGTTGATTAACAGAATGTATGTTTCCCTATTAACGCCTTTGAAATGGTAACACCCAATTGTTTTAGATATCAGATGTTGAGAGTAGAAAGGAGAAAAATAGTTGAGCTGATTTTTTGTTTTGTCGATGTCCTAGTTGAAATTTAACACACTAGTCTGCAGCAAAGGAGTTAAACTTGTGACTTGTTTATTAATCACTTTTTCGATTTTCTTAAAGTGAGGAATGCACAATTATTTTTGTTTTGGTCCTTTCTTTTCTTATAACAAAGAATGACTTCTTTTGTGGACCTTAATAATAGTACATGTAGTAGAGTTAACAGCTGTGAGATTTGTCCAAAGAAATTAAAAATCAAAGCATGTTTTTACCTATCTTTCCTGTATCGTCCCTCCCCCCCCTCCAACCCTAGTGCATCTGACATCTTTCTGATCTGGTGGACTGGATGTTTTGTTGACCTCTGCATGCACTGATAACTAAGGCTTGGATGACATTTGATTATCCAAATTTTATAGTTTTAAGTGAAGTTGTGCATTCCTCTATTACAAGTGTGTGGCCAAATTCAAGTTTTATTAAGAAAGTCAGCAATATTCTATAATAAATGAGAAATTGGTTCACTTAAAAGTTTCATTTATGAAAAACACTGACTAGACTATAGATGTAATAGAAGCTAGTATTTAGAACCAGGCATGAGAAATTTTCTTAAAATTAAAATGGAACATTTTTATTTTTGCTCTCTCAGTTTGAGATGGTTAGCTCTTAAGTAAGGTTAATTTTGGCTTTCGACCTGATTTTTTGCCAAATGATTATGATTTCACTTTAAATCTTTCATCTTTTACATTTTTATATATATATCAACTTTGTCACATGCTTATATGATCCTGGTCACATCCCAAAATACTTGTTTGTCACCTTTAGAGAGGATGATTTGGTACGTCTGTTTGTAGTAATGTTGGCTCTCCCCTGCTTTGTCCCCAGGAGCCAATACAGAGCCCTCGGGGGATGCAGCAACGGCTGCGGAGAGAACCCCGGCCCTAGGGAGCCAGGGGGGAGCAGCCAGCAGCCACAGCGGGGATCCCGCGGCGGCAAAAAGCAGCGACGGCAGCGAGCCAATAAGCGCCGGAGACTGAGCCAGCCGGAGGCTTTTGACTTGCTGTCCTTTGCAGACCTCTGACCTACTTTTCTTTTTCTTTTCTTTTCCTTTCCTTTCCTTTTGTTTTCTTTTTTTTTCTGTCTTTTTTTTTTTTAGTGTGTAGGAAGAGGAGGAGGTTAAGGAGGGGATGTTAAAAGATGGAGGTAGACATGCCGTGTTTGGTCTGTGAAAGTTGTGAGGAAGAGGTGATAGATGGAAATTCAGACAGGAGTTGTAACACCTCGTGCTTCATATTAATCCAGATACTTTATGAAAGAGTTTTAAAGTTGAAAAAACATATTGCGGCCTCTGTGCTTTCTTGTCGTATCTCCATTTTTAATAACAGTGAAAACAGTTCATAACAAAGAGGGAAGTAGTCATATTTTCCACCAAAAAAACCAAACAAAAACGGAGAAAGAACTGAGGTGACGATATGGTGATATTAGACACCACATCACTTTTGCGATGCTTCAGTTCGTGAAAGAACATGGTGGTGTGAGGCCAGAGTTTTGGCCAGCCAAGCACTGCGGTGAGAATGAACGTTTGCATTGTTACACCATACTCGTATATATATAAGCGAAATACGTTGTAACAGTAAGCTCTGAGGACTCTGCCCTCCTACCTGTATGAAGAGGTGCTGGGAAAACTGAAAATGTTTCTGAGTGCCCAAGGGTTGGCTGGGTTACTGATAGTTGTAAAGTGCATAGAGCTTGTTGCAGAACATGTACAGTGGAGTCCGCCCTCAGAAATCTCTCGGACCGCCTGATTTTCTTCGGTGTAGCCTTATTTTTAGTTTAGAAGAGGGTTGTTCGTAGGGTGGTTGGCGGGTGCTCTGGCATTTTTACTTCTTTCTTTTCTAACAAACACCTATTGTTCTTTGTTTCTCTCCTACTTCTTTGTGTTTGTTACTTTCTTGTACCACGTCTAATCTTTGTCACATTTGTGTCACGGCCCAGTGGAATCGGGCGCTCGTCAATTTTTGGGCATGTGGAGTTATTGGTATCATCTGAAAGCTGTTTTATTTGCCTTGCTTTTGATGAAAAAAATATTCATTTATCTTAAATACTTGTCAAGATATTGGTGATTGAAGAAGATGAGGGTGGCCTAGCTTCAGAGGAAAAATTAGCAAGAAAATGGCTGCCAAAGAGTTATTTCCTTAGCTGGAGAGTCCGTGGAAATTGAAAACTTACATCTTGTATGACTTTAATCAACATTTTTCAGTAAAATACACTCAGAACTGTGTTTTTAATGGGCATGAAAGGTGTTGAGCCAAAAAAAACAAAAATTCAGTAAAAATTCCTAAACCTGCTGTAGAATGCCAGTTTCTTGACTTTCATTATTTTGACAAGTGCCTGATTTCACCATGCTGCCTCCCATATGTGACTTTATGCTGTTGCAAGTGCTGAAACTAAAAATCCCTTGTAACACCAAATCTTCCGCAACTTCTGTGACCTAATTGCGTTGCAAGTGTCATAAAACTCTTTTGAAGGGGTTGCTCAAAAATGGGTGATTTGTCCTCTGTGCAGAGTTGCGTTACCTGAGGGTTGAGTGCCCTGTTAGCTCATTGGTTTCACAGATCTGCTAAGTGCTCCTGCAAAATCAGGGAGTTCCGATTTTCCTTTTCCTCTCGAAGAACCTCAATGGGATTTACATAAAACCCCCTTTATTTTGTGCGATTCTGTTTCCATCGGTCATATTTGACTGATCGTAAATGACGGTAAAAATACACTTTTTTTCCTTCTTTGTTTTTGGCGATATTTCGGTTACGCAATGATGTGAAAGTATAAATTTTTGTTTGTGTGGTTGGGAGGTCTGGACGCTGGAATATTGCGGGCATGACCCTGGTTAGAATAATAGACTGGGTGTTCTTAAACTTGGGTTTTTGTAAATTTTCAGGGCTCAACACTTGAAATTCTTTTTGATTTTGAATTGGGAGTGTTTCGGCTTTTAGTTTTCTTTCAAAGTTGGGGATTTTATTTTTTTAAAATGGGATCCCACTCTAATTGAGCTATATAAATGCTGTTATTATAATTATTATTGGCGTGCGAGGTCGGATGAGCAGTGTATGTTGTGAGAGATGAGGACAGGATTGAACTGATAATGACTCCTGTGTTATTCATGTTGGTTTTGGCATGGGTGGGGCTCTCTGTGTCTTTGCCATTGGGGCGGACTGTTGGAGGTCATTGTAGAAGTTTCTACAGCAGCCATCAGCGCGATTGGGTGATGATCAGTCATTTTGCTGGGTGTGCCTAGTTGCCTTGCAAATGCCGTAAAAACTCCAAAACAGAAACGAAAGGCAGAGAGTGGTGTCCTTTTGTTTGTGCAGTCTCACAGATTTGTGTTCTCTGTAAAGGTGACCATATCCATAGACTCGTTAAACATTTTCTCAGCCAGTCAGTCTCCGTAAAGGAAGGCAGCTGCAGCACCTTAACGGGCGACACGTAATTTTGTTCAGCGTAGTCGGGGGAAATATGTTCACAGAACCAGCAGTCCGATAGGTGTTGTTACCTGTAAGCAGTTCTTGTGGAGCCTCTTGCCATGCGGTGCAGTTTAACGACTTTGTTCACCCAGTCGCTGTTTGCACGGAGTGGTGTCTTTTGACATTACTGAGTACTATATATACTAGGCTGTGACACGACTTCGCCAACAATATGGGCAGAATTCTTTAACCCCAATTGTCGGTCGCGACTATAATACAAGGGGCTCAACTTTCATAACATCTAGTAAAAGTCAGCGTTAACCTTTAAGCCCTCGCCAGCGGTGCACCGATTGGTGGCGCTTAAAATTACTCGTATGCCTAGCCACTGGTACAGTGGTGAGTGAGACCCTATCCCAAGACTGACCCGCCTGGGACAAAACATGTGGGAAACTGTTTAATATACACGATGTCACTGATTTTTTTGAAGATCTTTTCTGAATTAAATGCTTGTAAAGGGGAGAACGACCATGAGTGGGATATGGAATGTGATACTGACGAGCATATGAATATTAGTATTAGTAATTCTTCTATCAGGAACTCAGGCACAGGGGCTTGGTAGCATCAGGAGATGGGGGCTCAAAGGGTTCGTTCGTACCAGCACCCTCTCCTCTTTCCTCTTCGGACTGACCTGCATTACTTGAAATGCCGGAAGTAGAAAGGAACACCACCCACCTGTGGGAAAATGGCGAATGTTCAAAATATTGTTGCTCAACTTTAAAAAATCCCGTTCAGCATTTCCTCCCCTTTGTTTGCTCCATCTTGGTTTTATGTCGCACGTACAATACAGGTGGGGGCATACCTGTGGACCTCGGTTTTGGTCTTTTAAAAAGATCGCTCATGTTGTAGGCGAGTATATGGTACATCATTGGGGATCCACACAACCAAGTGCTGACTGTGGTCTTTTGTCTATTTTTTTTATTGTTACCTCTACCATTTGCAGTCTGAGCAGACATTCAAGCTTTGCAAACCGAGTTATGTTAAGGAGATGAGAAATGTTTTCACCCAAGCTTTGCAAGCTGAGTAATGCATGTTTCATTTGAGTATGAGAGTTGCGTTTTTTAAGATGAACTAGTATTGTTCATGTTCATAGTCTGGAGGAGTTCATCACAATTAATGCGATTACCTCAGCATCGTTGTCAGCCTGAAATCCAGTAATGTGTGTAATATTCAGCTATTGTTTTTCTTCTGTCTTTTACATATCTACTACTTACTACTGCTGTCTTCAAAATCTTGTGGTCCCAAACGCTTATACTTGATGCCCCATGAATGCTGCAAGACATCATCTCTACCACTGGTAGACATATTCCTTGCAGGAATTTCTCCACAAAGTGTTTGCGACTTGGTCTGTGGTGGTTTGGAAAACCTTGCCATTGAAGAAACTTCCTTCCATTTGTATTCCCAGTTCATGAATTTTTATGGAGATTTATATTTTGCATTACAGTACAGGACGCACTGTCACCCATAAAAGTTGCGGTCTATAAAAAGAAATGGCTTGTAGCATAGATCTTCATTGTGTAATGAACGTTTGTATCTGTTTCGTGATGCTGTTTTGGGAATGGAGACAGAAGCGCTAATTTTAAAAATAGTTTTGTTTGGAGACACGCCTTGAGCTTTTTTATTTTATTTTATTAAACTTTTGGGGCTGACAGTGTTTTTCCTGTTTACAGCCGTGTCAAGTGTTTTGCATTCTGCGCAGGTTTTGTTTAAGCTTGATCTTACAATGTTTTACATTTTTTTCCACCCTTGATACCCATAAAACGGGCCCAGCGATTGAAATCCACGGATGCATGAAGTTTGTTGAGAATTAAGGAAATTTACAATCCATGCGTGTGGTCAGGCGAGTTTGTGCTTGGCTGCTGCAATTTTTAAAACCAATTTTGAATGACTTTGCAGGTTTGTTTTGTTTTTTCGGAATTGAAATGTCTTTTTTGGAGTTGAAATGTGTTCATGGCTGTTGTGATGGCAAAAGGTGAAGCTAAAGTCGTGCCCTGAAAAACAAAATTGTGTACAAGGATAATATTGAGATGTTCATGTTGTCTTAACTATTGAAAAAGAAAATTTTTTTTTGTTCATGTGATTTTTGCGGCTATATTGCTTTTTTGTTTGTTTTTGTTTTTGATTTTTCCTTTTATTATAAGTAAAACGTGAGTTCACAGCATTCCAGTAAGGCCATGTGCAGTGATATTTGTTGATGGTTCAGATTTTTTTTCAAAGTCCTCTTCGCGAGGCACGAAGACATGCCGTTCACCACTAGATTTTTTGGTCTGGTCTTATAAGTAAGTTCTTTATTTTTCCCACTGCGATAATCATTTTTTTTGGTGCAGTGTGTTATTTTACTTGGGTAAAAACAAGTGAGACATTTGGTTGTTTCAGCATGATTTGGAATTCCTGCGGGTTTTGTTCTTTTTTGACTTATATAAAACGTATTGTGTAACTGTATATGTATCGTCTGCTGTGCTGTGGCACCCTGTTGTTTCGTGTTTGGTTCGGGTCCGTTAAATACTTCCTGAAAATCTGTCCATTGGTTGGATAAAAACGAGCCTGAAAGGGAAACGTAGAGACACAGTGGATGGTTGTTGAGCGCTCTGGTGCGGTTTGCTTTCTCTGTCTTTCCTATAAAACACCTTTTCTCCTTCATCTCCCTTACTTCGTGCCGTTGTATGTTACTCTCTTCGAGTAACACCTCTATTCTGTGGCACTTATATGGTTTGTGTTGCAACTTCCGTAAAACTCCTACTGAAATTAAAGTGAAGTATAAATGCTTTCTGTGACAGTCATATTTTTGTCCCTTCCACGAAGTCCCATCTCCTGTGATTACTGCGAAGCAAAGTTAAGATTTCTCAAGTAAGTAATTCCTCTGACAGAAGAAATGAAACGCGCGTTTTTTATGTGAAGGAGTTGGCTGAATATATTTTATCTTTCTGTTTAAAAGCAATTTTCTATATGGATTTTACTGTCAAATGTTCATCGAAATCTAAAAAAAGAATGGAAAAATTGTAAATTTGCAGTTTCCAAGGTGGTTTGGAAGTCGCCAAATTTTGGCAGGCATTTTCTTGCTAATTTTACCTCTTACACTAGGCCCCCCCCCCCCCTTTCAATCACAAATCTCGACTTCCATTCAAGGTAGACAAGTATTTTTTTTCAAAAGCAGGACAAATAGACAAGCTAAAAGATGATACCAGTAACTCCATATGCTCCAAAATTGACAAGCGCCTTATCAACTGTGTTGACGCATATTTCAGTGGGTTGTTGGAGGGTGCTTGTGTTAGGGAATTGCTCCCAGCGCCCCTGTTGTTTCTGGCAGTTTTTGAAAACTTTTTCCTCGTGCTGAACAACCGCTATTGTGTGGATGCGTTTCCCTGTACTCAAACTCAAACTAAAATGCCCACAAAATAGGGCTCAGTTATATTAGTTGACATAATTTCTGATTTCATGTATCTGTGTCTGGTGTTGCTTCCCTCCTACAAACAGTAGACGTGAGTTCGATTCCAGAGTGGGGAGGATTTTACAGAGTAACTAATTAATCTTTCTAGTGAGATTTTGTATCCCTCTCAGCCCGTGTTGGACATGACTGGCAGGGTTGAAGCTGATTTTTTTAAAATTGGGAGGTGGGTCTGTAAAGGCATTTATATTTTTAAAAAAGATAACGAATTGAAAATTTTGATTTCCCGTCACGTCGGAATTTGACTTTTCTCGTTGCTTCAGGGTTTGTCCAGATCTGTTACAGCTTTTGCTTGTTATTTGTGATTGTGAGAGCTTGAATGATGAGAGGAGTATTGTAACATTTGTTGAAATGTTTTCAGGGGATGTTTTCATGGGCTGAGTAAATGGGACAGATTTAATCTCATGGATAATTTTTTGAATGTTGTGACCAATAAAATCCGTGTTCATTTCCTTGATGTGCGGAGTTCCTGGTGGTTTTGTCCTTGTTTTATGGTGAAAAGTAGAATGATGTGTCTTGAGCCTTGTCTTTTTTTTTATTAACCTTTGTGTCTTGTTTAACACTTTTGCTGTCTCTTGGCACAATAATGCGACAGTGAAAATTATCCGTTCCGTGAACTGCGCCGGGCCCAAAAAGTCTGGTCCGTTGCCGTTACTCTCCTGACCGGGTGACCAAATGGGGTATTTTGTACTGCTGGCTGTGTGACTGCAAAGTGTTCAAAGCATCGGATGTGTGTTGTTCTTTGAGTTTTGTTTCATTTTTTCAATTTCAGTATTGGTGTAGTACTAGTGCTGAACAATGACAAAAATGTTGGTCAACGGTTTTGTTGATGGGTTGTGGACAATGAAAGCAAAAAAAAAAAAAAAGAAGCTTACTATTGCACCAACTCCACACAGCTACAGCAGAACCTTCTCTAATAGTAATGGCCAGCTCTCCAAGACAATCACCCGTACAAACAAATGACCACTCCTCCCCCACCCCACCCCTTTTGCTATTGAAAAACACATATAATGACTGTCCCAAGATATTCACTCCAGACGGTGGGTGGTGTTTATTACGCCAATTTCAACTGTGCATGTATTTTTAGTTGAGATTCTCTCTCTTTTTTTTTTCCTCATCATCCACAACTGGTGGATAAAACAGTTGGCTGTTTTGTCGTGGTGTGTCCTGGGCGTAGATACTTCCCAAGGATGATTGTGTGTTGTGTGTTCAACCATTTTGATCCGACTTATTTTTTGCACTCCGCGTTGTCAAGATGTGGACTATAATGCACTTCTTCTTCCATGACATACAACTCAGATATAATGTCAAGATGGCATCAAAGGAGGTGGAAAGGAAATTACACATCGTGTACAATCAAACCTCGCCAGTCCCGCTTACTGCAAGGTTTTTGCTGGAGTCCATGTATGAAAAAGAACAATGTTGACCTAGTAGTTGCGTCTGACACCGCCATCCACCAACTGTCCCTGTTGTACGGTTCTTATTAGTCGTGTAAATTTGCCCCGCCATATCTCCAGCAAACTGGCCACCAGAGGTAGAATTACGCGCAGCATACGTCACCCACCCAACAGTAGAGAGAGGGAGTGGGAAGAGAAAGAGATAGAGAGAGAGCTTTAACTCTTTGTCTTCGCTGCCGGAACCACTGTGCTGGTGAGCCGCTGACAGCGGCTCGGACACATATTCCTTTATGGCGACTTCGACATCAAATTACTTTTCGGCTATTGGCGAAAACAGGTCTCTTTTATTAGGATTTCATTCATTAGGTGAAGAACTATCGAAATAGGTTCGCTTGTTTTCATTTAATGACCAGTTTACTGACGTTTTTGTAATTTTTAGATTTAGTACCAAAATTGGGCCTCTCCAAAGTGGGTTTACCCATCACGGAGATAAAGAATTAAATGCATCTACAGTCCAATCTCGCTGTATCGCCCCATGTTGTACCACCAGCCCTGCATGATGCCAGGTTTTGCCAATGTACGAAAAAGGAACGCCTATCTATTATCTATTTGTGATGGCCGAATTTCGCTATTCAAAAGGCTTTTTAATGGCTGCATCAATCGACATGCGGTTTTCACCGAAATATTCTTTAAAATATTTTCCAGAGCATGGCGCCCTTGGTTTTTTCAGTTTTGAGACAGTTTTGCTGCAAAAAGCAAAATTTCTTTTAATTCGCCGATCGCTTTTGTAGGCCGACGCTTCTGCCTCTGTAATTTTAGAAAATCCGGAAGTGATATTTCGCGAGGCGCGTTTTGTTTTGAGAGTATAGATCTAGACCTTATAATTGTTTGCATCTCTCAAGATGTATTGCCCCATTCCATTAGAGTGTAAATGTAGTAGGCCAATGACTTTTAGTTGATATTAAAGCACTGGCCTAGACGGTCAGAGAATGGTTAGTATAAAAACGTATAGGCACCGCCGATCATTCCTTTCATCGAAAGGGGGCCCAGCTAGTATTATATAAATATAGTACAGTGGGTGTCGCATTCAACGAGGTTGCCGGGACTGGCTTATTGTCCTCGTTGGATCTGACCTCTCGTTGAACGTGGCTATGGCTACACAAAAGAAAGGAGACAAGTTATTATATTATACAATGTACCAATACCAGTAATTAAAACAGTTGTTCCCCCCTGATGACGAAATTTTCAAACAACATCAATGTGCGCGAGTTTGAACTGTGTTCTCACTGTCATTTCAGCATTTCAAATTTTTTTTTTTTGGAACACTTCTCGTGTGGAAACATATCATCTCACATCTAGGTCAAGATATAGATACATTTGTATCTACAGATAGGCTGGAGCTTGGGTTTTTTGATCAGGGGAAGAAAAGAAAATTGAAAAAAATGAATGTATCGATCTAGACCTACCCATCCATAGTTCCCACCCACCCCCTCCCATTCTTACCATAGGGTAACCCTTGCCCATCCTCTTACTCTTGGCTTTGGGACCCATATTACGAGGAACACTTGATCAATCTAGCAATACAATGTGTTAGGAATGGAGGATTGGCCTTGTGCTTCGCATGAGATGGAGAGAAGGAGAATAATAAGAATTCTTCTCTTTTGGGGCAGTTAATTGCTTTTATTTATTTATCGCAACTTCGTTCTGTTTGCAACCTCGTTGGAGCTGAGGTACATTTGCAAAGATATATAGAGGAATAATGGGAGATTAAGGATTGCCTTGTTGGAGCCGACTTCTTGTTGAATGTGACCTCGTTGAATGCGACACCCACTGTATTTATGCCGTTACACCTCCATCTGCCAGCTTTCTGAATTGTACCACCCTTATTATACTAAAGTAAATTTGCCTGCTGTACCGTCGGGAAATTGACCGCTAGAAATACAACACGGCATACGAAGCACAACGCTCATTGGTTGGGCACTTGTTACTCTTTCTCCCGTGAGAAAGATATAGAGTACAATGTATAGAGACAGAGAGAAGACTCGGCTCTGAATACATGTTCACGTACATTATGTATATCACCAACAAAAAGTCATTTTTCAAAGACAGATCACACAGCAAAATCATATACCTTGACTTTGGGTTGTCAGGGCTATAGAACAGAGGAACTCCGTTGAACCGCCAACCCCGCTGTTCCGTCAACTTAATGCTCGTCCCAAGGATGGCGGAATAAAGAAGGTTGAAATAGTTGAATGTATGCACACGTAAATAGTCAACAAAAAGACACTTTTAAACACAAGTGACTCAGCAAAATCGCTTCCTTTGATGTGGGGCAGTGGCGGCTATTTAACAGAAGAATGTCTTTAAACCGTCAGCCTTGCCATTCTGCCAATTTCATGCTCATCCCTAGGGTGGCGATATAACAAGGTTTGACTGTTCATGTAATTCAGGATGCTTTCCATGACATGGTGAAGTTAATCAGTGAGATAGATTGTTGCTAATGTTAGGGTCTGTTCAAGCATGTTGACTTATGGGTACTTGTATCAGGCTCTCCACACCTCACTTTTAGTTGAGCTTAATATGTGTCTTCTGATGTAAGCACAGAACAGATTTGAGCTCTGGTGTGCATGTTGCATGTTTGTGTTGGATAGTGCATGCCAGGCTGGATGGTACCGCTCACTAGTGGGTAATTTGGTAATTCTGATAGGCGATTGGGATCTCTCCCAGGTGATCTATAAGTTCATCACTTCGGTCGCCTAAAACTTCTTAACCACTTAACTTTCGAATTTGAAAAAAAATTGACGGTACTTCAGAATCATTTAAAGGGTGCACAGTTATATTAAGGAGTCTGAAGTCGCTGTAGTTTAATTTTCAGTTCATCATTCGTTTGATTTAGATCTAATCTTGGGAAAGTTCGTCTTCTATTGATTATTATTACGAGACGCCATTGTAAACAAGTGAGGCTTCTGTTCACAAGCAGTGGGCACTGGTTCCACAATGACTTGATGGTTGATTCTTTTGAGTCTGTTCATTGAACGGGTACCCAGCTAGTATTTAATGCTGAGCATGGAAATATGTATAGATGGACATGAAAAGTTTCGTCTCTATTTAATAAACTTCAGATGACAAAAGTGAATGTTGGCTGTAATTTTTAATAAGACTGACAAGCACTGGTGTTGAATATAATGTAGCTGTGGGTTAATGTTGAAAGAAAAGATCGCTAGCCAGCGTGACATGATTAACACCTTGAAGCCTACAGTCGGTGCACCTCAGCTCCTGACTGCTGGTCAACTGTTAAGATTAAGAGTTAAACTCCCACTATCATGCGCTGAGGACTCGGAGGATTTGTAAGAGGGAAAAGTAGTGCATGGGCTGGGTTTTATGCTGGTTGTTGGGGGCACCTCTGGTAGGTCCTGCCTACTTCTTTACTTTCCCTCTGTTGATTCTGTCTGTCTGTCTGTCTGTCTGTCTTACATTTCCCAGCGCTAAGTGACCATCATTGTGTTGACGCGCTTCTGTTTACTGTTGAGGCTAGAGATGTCAGCAGAGTAAGCCTGATTTCCCATTTGGACTTCTCTGTTGACATCCACCCCATGGCGCTCATATGACCTTATGCAGTTGCGAGCGCTGTAAAACCTTACTGAAACTAACGTCCTCAGTGGAGTCAACGTGGGGGTGGCCACGACATAATGCCTGTGAGTGTGAGACAATTCTGACCTATTTGAAGAAGGGAGACACCAACTAAGTAACCTTTTTTAAACTTAAACCGTGGGTGGTTGGTGGGTGCTCTGATGTGGTTTGTTCCTTCTTTCCTATCAAACACTTATCGTCCTGATCTCTCCTCCTTTTTTTATATTTGTTACTCTCTTGTAACATATCTAATCTTCGGCACTTATATGACCTTATAGTGTTGCAAGTGCCGTAAGACTCCTACTAAAGCTAAGACTTTTTTAAAACCAAAGTGATCCCCTTCACCATAAAATGGGAAATTCAAAGTGGTACACATGTTCATCTAGGGGCAGGGTGCGTGGCTTGGAGGGCATGGATTCCCCACCAAGTGGTTAGGAAATCTTTATTTATAAATAATAACAGGGAATGGCATAGCTGGTCTCGTGGTTAGGCTACTGGACAAGTAATCACGTGATTACGGGTTGGGGGTTCGAGCCTCAGCTCGGTCCGAGGCTGTGTCCTTGAGAAAGACACTTTACATGCATTTCCCATTTGGCTCGGTCCTTTAGAAGATGGACATGTTGTTAAACTCGGAGGTCCCGCCTCTTAAATAACCTAATGGTGTTGATGGGGGCGTTGAAACCAATACATTTTCACAATTTTTAAAATAACAGTCGGAGTGGGTCTAGCTGACGGTTAGATGCCTCCACTTGTAGGTTTTCCCACTTTACTTTCTTTCCCTCTATCTAGGAAAAGAAGTTAGAGAATGGTGTTTGAAAGATTATTTTTCTTATTTTCATTGTCATGAAAATTCTCGCAACTGCAATTTTTCTTTACTTTGATTTTGCTGCGTTATTCTTCAGAATTTTTAACTGTTAGGAACAAATGACTCGGGCAAGAGTCGAAGCCCGTTTCCCAAATGATCTAAATTGTGTCAGTGGGGGAGTAAAACTATGACACCAACTTAAAAAAAACCCCACCAAAAAAATGAAATGCCCTGGTACTAACAAGATAACAACAGCAAAAGAATACAGCGTGTATTAGTATTATTTATAGCATAGTAGGAGAAGGAGCAGCAGCAGTTACTGAATAATAGATGCACTAAGCTCAACACACAGCTCTCATTGACACAGTTAGGAGAAAGATGCTTAAGTGGGTGGTTGGTGGGTGCTCCTGGTGTGGTCTGCTTCTTCTTTCCTATCAAACATCTATCTATCATCCTTATCTCCCCTTCTTTTTTATGTTTGTTACTCTCTTGTAACATCTCTAATCTTCTGGCGCTCATATGACCTTATGCAGTTGCGAGCGCCGTAAAACTTTACTAAAACTAACTAAAAGATGCTTAAATAGCTACTCTTTTTTACCATTTCTAACTGTTGACTGAAACAAGAATATAAAAAGAGTAGTCCTTTTCAAGCAAAAGTTCAGTTATAAGTTGGAAGCCTGCAGCACAGTCTCCACTTGACCTTGATTTTGGCACAAGCGTCGTGCCCCGTAGTGAAAGTAGTGGAACAGGAAGTACATCTCAGACGCAGTGCATGGTCTTGGATAATTAACATACGATTACAGGTTTTATGTCGCAACCCTGCGCTGCCAAGAGTGAAATGCTTGCAACGAAAAGGATTTGAAAACAACAGCAACAACATGCCGCAAACCAACAAACAATGCTTCTCTGGTGCCTGTAGTGTATCATCACCAGTTAGGCTCTTTGATGTTGCATGCAGGTGATATGAGTTTGAATCCCGAGAGGGAAAATTATAGAGTTTCTCCGTCCGTCTGCTGTAATGTTGTATCCCCCTCGGCCGAGGTTGGTCCTGACAGGCAGAGTAGAAGCAGGTATCCTTGTAAATGACCTAATTTGGGTTAGTGAGAGTCTGAAACGATAGCAAATATCTTTTTGTTAGCATCATACTTCAGTAAAGTGGGTGGTTGGTGGGTGCTCTGGTGTGGTTTGCTCCTTTTTTCTTGTCAAACTTCTCTTGTCTTTATCTCCCCTCCTTCTTTTTATATTTGTTACTCTCTTGTAAGACCTCTAATCTTTGGCGCTTATATGACCTTATTTGTTGCATGTGCCGTAAAACTCTTACGAAAGCTAAACTTCAGTAAAGCTCTTCTTTACAGCAGTAACGACCCTTCATAAGTTTGGAAATTATATTTACAGAGAGAGAATGGAATGGAGAGAAGGATGCTGGAACTTGGAAGCCGAAAGAGAAGCAGACAGGAAAAGTGAAGAAAGTGAAGACTCCAGGAGGTAGGCCTATGCTCAGTCTATGTTTTATAATGGTGGCTCTTCACCAACTGTTTACTCAGATTTATCTTGCGCAAGTGAATGAATGAAGGGTGCCTTTTAAGAAGGGTCCTCCTTCTTTCCTGTCCTCTTTATTTCGGCCCTTCTTGCTTGATCCCAGCACCACTAATCTATTATCTATTTGTGGTGGCCGAATTTTGCTATTCAAAAGGCTTTTTAACGGCTGCATCGATCGACATGCGGTTTTCGCCAAAAAATTCTTTAAAATATTCTCCAGAGCATAACGCCCTTCGTTTTTTCAGTTTTGAGACAGTTTTACTCCAAAAAGCTAAATTTCTTTATTTCGCCAATCGCTTTTGTAGGCCGACGCTTCTTTCCCTGTAATTTTAGAAAATCCGGAAGTGATATTTCGCGAGGTACATTTTGTTTTGAGAGTATAGGTCTAGACCTTATAATTTTTTGCATCTCTCAAGATTTACTGCCCCATTCCAGTAGAGTGTAAATATAGTAGGCCAATGACTTTTTTAAAGTTGATATTAAAGCACCAATTATTCCTTTCATCGAAAGGGGGCACAGCTAGTAAACTATTACTGTGATGATGCACTTTGCCTCTAACTTGTAGCAAAAGGGGAAATCATTTGATCGTGTTATAGTGTTTGTGACATCTTTAACCCCGTTCTGGGTCATATAAAACTGCCGTCTGCTTTGAACTTTTTGAGCTATTTAATTTGAAAACTGTAGTGGCGGGTGGTTGGTGAGTGCTCTGGTTTGGTTTGCTCCTTCTTTCCTATCAAACATCTATCGTGGGTGGTTGGCGGGTGCTCTGGTGTGGTTTGCTTCTTCTTTCCTAACTATGAAACATCTATCGTCCTTATCTCCTCTTCTTCTTTTTTATGTTTGTTACTCTCTTCTAACGCCTCAAATATTCTGGCGCTCATATGACCTTATGCAGTTGCGAATGCCGTAAAACCTCTACTAAAACTAAAAACATCTATCATCCTTATCTTTGCTTTGTATCTTACTCTCCAGTAACACCTCTTACCTTCGGCAGTTATAAGACCTATTTTGTCTTGCAAGTAACATAAATTTTACCAAACTAAAATCTAGAGCAGCGCTCTACCTTTGATATTGAAGTGAAGTGCGTTGTGAGGTGAGTGTTAACAGAAAGGAAGACAACGTCATTTTTGATAGTCTTAGCCTTACTCTCTTTGGTTTTTCTATCTTCATCCATACTGTCATCATTTTTCCTCTTCTTCTTTTGCATGTTTGTCTCTCTCTTGTGAACTGCTATTTCCGGGGTGCCTTGATAGTTGAAGCAGGCTTTGTGCTGTTGAGGCGAGAGAGGTGAGCAGAGTAAACCCGATTCCCCGTTTGGGCTTCTCTGTTGACATCCACCCCTTGGGTGGATTGTTGGAAGGGGCTCTGGTGTGGTTTGCTCCTTCTTTCCCATGAAACAACCATCATCCTCGTCTCTCCTCCTTCTTTTTTATGTTTTTTAAGAGAATACTCTTGTAACACCTCTAATCTTCGGCAATTTTATAACCTGATTGTGTTAGAAATGCAGCAAAACTCACACTAAAACTAAAACTAAACTTTACTTAAACAAAATAGCATTAGCCTAGTTCTCTTTGGCCTTATTTCACCACGACAATCGTCTTCTCCTCAGCACCGTCAGGCAAACGGGACAAAATTGAGAAGAGCGACAAGAACTCGCGCAAATTTATCTGCGACGTGTGCCAGAAGGCGTTCAAGCAGCGCCACCACCTGACGGAACACAAGCGGCTGCACAGCGGAGAGAAACCCTTCCGCTGCTCGTACTGCGACAAGCGCTTCTCCCACTCGGGCTCCTACAGCCAGCATATGAAGCACCGCTGTAAGTACATCGAAACTGCCATGCCCAAAGACGAGGAGGAGGCTTTGGCGCTGGTTGGAAGCTTGCAGCCTGAACAGAGTCCGTGAGAGGGGGGAATTTTTTACCCCTTTCCTCTCCCACGCACCCGCCTTCCCCCAAAGTGTCTTGGTGTCTTGCAGCCCGTCAAAATGAGGCTGAGTTCCGTGAAGATTGTCGTAAAAAATCAGCCCTGAGAGTCAAGTTATGGTGCTTATTTCATATTTAATATAATAAAACTATAGGAACATTGTATGTTTGTGGAAATAATCTTTCAACAGGTCTTTGACTTTGAAAACTGTACTGAAGTAGAATGGAGTGTTGGAGCCGTGCCACACCCTACTGTCTACATACACTTCTCTTTTACCTTAAGTTTCACTAGTCTCCCCCCCTCATCTGATATGCTCACTTTTGTTTCTTTGAAGCAAAAGGGGTCGCAAAAGAGTCATCCCTTCCATGTCTGACCACTCTTTTTGTAGGCAATATCGTCCTTATTTTTACAATTTTGTTAAGTCCATGTTAAAGTTAGAATTTATGGCAAAATGCTACTTACCATTTTTTTCCCCTGTGTCGAGGTCTGCTGTTGTAATTTGAATGTATTTTTTTTTAATGGATTGTTTACAGAAGTGAATGCTTTTTCGTATTGTAGAAAATAGGTCAATATATATATGTACTCATTGGTGACTCAAAAAGCAACGATTTTCTTCATGAATCTGAAGTTCGGAAATTGTCTGGATTTTTGCATTTTATATAAGAATAAGTTTGATACAAGATGTATTAGACGGTATGATCCATAAATTTTGAGTCCTTGTGCACACGCGTCCCCGGAGTACAAGAAGTTCAGGATATTTACTTGTGGCTACTTGGCACCTCTGGTGACTACAGATACCACATAGGTCGTCACTTTGTGCTGGGAGTCACCACCGTAAAGCTCGGAAATTAACCATAGCCTCGTGAACTCGGTGCTACTTTTAAAAACTGAAATTTCTATGAAAGGGCCAAATCAAAATTTATGCATATGAAGAGCTGCGCTTTGCTGCACTCTCGTGTTTCCTCTGTATACAGAACTATTATACAGAACTATCAATGTAGTTCTGAACTATAGTCTAGTCTAGTAACGTTTGTTGAGGTTGCCTGTCTGGTCCCTCAGTTTGGTCCAATTCCGTCTAAATGAGGTAGCCGTTCGCTTTGGTCTAGTTATGTTTATTCAGGTAGCTCTTTACTTTGGTAAGTTGTGTCTTTTGACTTGGCCCGTAACTTTGGTGTAGTTTTCTAGTTGCGTCTTGAGGTGGCCTTTCGCTTTGGTCCGGTAAGATGTATTGACTTGGCTCATAATTTTGGTCTTGTTGTATCTATTTACGTAGCCTGTAAGCAGTGAGTTACCACGCTAGTCATTTACATCATCACATTGTTTTTTGGAAGTAAGGTAAGAATCTAGTCAGTTCTGTGACTTGTTCTTGTCATGATAGTCGTCGTTTTTTTAAGGGGTCTGTTAAATATTTTGAGAACAAATTTTTTTGCTGTGGTGCTGTGACAAAATTTATATATAGATCTATATGTGGACCGTACTTAAAAAATTTTTTTTTTTGACTTAGTGGAATTTTGTCTTGAATAATCTGATATTAAATGATTTATATTTCAGTGAGGCTGAAAGTTTTGTTTTAGATTGCTACTTTGTCCATCCATTTTTTTTTTAGTTAAACAAAAAAAAACCCACCCAGCCTCCTCTTTTCTATAGAGGCATAAGACTTGACTGAGGCTGCCTAAGCACTATTTTCTTTTTTCATGTTCTGTGAAATTCTATTCATTTCTGAAATTTATTGATGTTTTATTTTTATGTAAAAGCAATGATAACAATCGTTGTATTTTTAAGTTTGTTGTCATGACTGCAAGAATCTCAGGCCTGCAATATCAAAGAAATTTTTGTGAGCTGCCTCTTTTTATTCTTTATTTGCTTTTCAGGTAAAGTCAGACAGAGACTAAAATATTTGATGCTGAAAATGGTTGAAAAATGATGCTGAAGAACAAAGTACTTGTATAATACAATTTTTATTTAGTGCCTTAACACCCTTTTACTGCTGATATTGAGGAAAAAAATGTATGATATACTTGTATGCAAATGTATTTTCATTTACACATATCGACAAGGAATGATTGTACAATGTGATTTTGCTGTTGCCCAGTTGTTGTTTTTTTGTGGTTAACGTTTTGCCTTTTGAGAAAGTGTTATGTGGTCAGCCAACTGTTTAGATGTACCAAGCCCCGAAAGCAAATTTTTCCGGAGGGAGAAAAGAAAAACCTTTTTCATTCTTTTAGCATTTTACCTTCATTATGTGTCTTTTTTTGTTGTTGCTTTTTTCAATGTTTAGATTTTGCTTTTTGATAACATATTTCTGGAGCACATGTAACTAATACCACAGTTTAAGAAACTCGTTTTTTAAATATTTTTTTATGTGTAAAATGTTGGGCCTAGTACATCTAAACAACTGGCTGAAGATATTTACACGTCTTTTCATCTCTATGCCACTCCATGTCAAAAGTCAGAGAAGCAAGTGAACAAATGTACAGTTAAAATCGTCCGAGACCGCGTCCCATTGTTGAGGAGAAAAGTGCATCTTGGATAGATAGTCCCTCTTGGACAGAGTCATTATGATCTATATTTATTATATTTGTGAAAGTTTGTCACTTTGGTCACCTAAAACTTCTGAGCGACCCAACTTTCGAATTTAAAAAAAAATGAACGGTGGTTCAGATTCATTTAAAGGGTGCACAGTTATATTAAGGACTCTGAAGTCACTGTATTTTCAGTTTTTCATTTTGTTTTATTTAGATCTAATCTTGGGAAAGTCCGTCTTCTAAGACGCCTTTGTAAACAAGTGAGGCTTCCGTTCACAAGCAGTGCGCGCTGATTCCACAATGATTTGACGATTGATTCTTTTGAGTCCGTTCATTGAGCGGGTATCCAGCTAGTTATAATATCATAGAAAAAGAAAAGAGAGCACAAGTGGGGAAGTGTTCGTTTGTACTGGTGATTGTCTCGGACTGGTGGCCATTAGAGCAGGTTTTATTGGATAATTGTATGTGCCGCTCTAGTCTGTTCTAGTCCCAAGTTGCTTTAGGTGAGCACGAATACGACACAGAAAAAATAACAAAGATAGGAAATGAACCGCCGAATCAGCAGATGGGAAGCATGTGGTGCGACCTTAAAGGTGGCACTCTCTCTCTCTCTCTCTGTCTGTCTGTTCACTCGATCTCTGTCTGTCTGTCTGTCTGTCTGTCTGTCTGCCTGTCTGCCTGTCTGTCTGTCTTGTCTCTCTCTCTCTCTCTTTCTCTCTCACTCTCTATCTCTCTCTCTCTCTTTCTCTCTCTCTTCCCCTGTACACCACTGTTTCATTCATATGGGGGTCCAATAGCAAGTGAATGATGGCTGTATGAGGCTTTTGTATTCATTTATGATTTACCTTCCAGTACCAGCGTCTTTGGTGTAGCTGTTAGGCACTTCTCTGTTGCATGCAGAAGACCTGAGCTTGGTTATCCAGCGGGGGAGGGAGGGAATTTTTTATCGAGTATCTTGTGGTTTCTACTCGGATGTTGTATCCCTCTCAGTCCGGATTGACCCTGACAGGCAGGGTCGAAGCCGGCCTCCTAAATGATTTAAATGTGTTGATGGCATGAGACTTAAAACACCACATTAACATTTATGAACATTTTATTTAAAACATTAGCAGTCTGCATAATGTGTTATAGACTAATAGTTGTCGGATTTCACTGGGTGTTTTTTTTTGGCTTTCGTTAATATGTGTATGTAGTCAAAATTGTCAAATCATTATTTGTTCAACAAGATTATATGAGCACTCATGAACATACAATCAAGGTCATGCATTAATTGTAAATTATTCACTCACAGTTCATGGTGGGACCAGTGATGTTTACTGTATGGATCTGCATTTAAACCACTCATTTATTTATGGAAACTACATTAGCTTTATTGATTTAGAAAGTACTAAAGTTTGCTTGTGAACTTGGATTTCATTTATCTTGCAGCTGATTTTATCATCTATGTGCATGTACTTTGTCCTTTTTATTTTTGGTCCTTAGTTGTGTTTGTTTTATATCCTGTGCTTTTATTGCTAAAGGTCAGAGCATATTATTATGCTTTGAAAATGATTGTTGCTGTTGATTCTAGTCTGCCCAATCAAAATGATCTGCCCCATGATGTTTCTGTCTGTTTAATGTGAGTGTGGCCTCAGTCAGTGTAACGGTAAACCAGGGTGCTATTGATGGAACTTTTCTGGTGTGCTCCTTTACAATGTCAGATTATATTTGTAAACTTTAGACATTTAATGTCAAAATATCTGTAAAACTTAGATTTGTTATCATTATCTCAAAATATTTGTAAAATTTAGACTTTAATGTCGAAATATATTTGTAATATTTATGCTGTACTTCTTATTCTTAGTATAACAAATTTGTAAAATTTTATCGGTATAAAACCATTCAACGTTTTTAGCCCGACAACCTCAGCAGAGTAGACGTATTGTTCGGGTGATGACAGGGTATTTGAAGGGAGCTGGAAGCTTCATGTATGGGGATTTTTTTTTTTCTAGTCTTTTTATTTCCGTGTCTTACTTCAGTGTCGTAATTTTGTTAATGAAACCTTGTACAAATTGTAATACTTAATTAAGCTCTACAGTTTCGCTCTAGATTAAATTTTTTATTACCAACAAGAGCCTTTATTTTCAT
This sequence comes from Aplysia californica, assembly GCF_000002075.1. Taxonomy (NCBI): domain Eukaryota; kingdom Metazoa; phylum Mollusca; class Gastropoda; order Aplysiida; family Aplysiidae; genus Aplysia; species Aplysia californica. The sequence continues at coordinate 126,863 of NW_004797551.1, forward strand.
GGGAGCCTTGTCCCTTGCTCAGATCCTTGTGTTCCGCACAAATCTTTGCTGTCCTGAAACATCGTACTGTATATGTCACGACACGGTGGAATCAAGTGCTTGTCAATTTTTGAGCATATTTAGTTATTGGCATCATCTTTGTTCCTTTGTCTTGCTTTTAAAGAAAAAAAAATATCCATCTACCTTCAAATGAAGAGGAGATATTTTGGAATGAAGGAAGTTGGGGTCACCTGGTTTCAGAGGTAAAGTTAGTGAGAAAATGGCATCCAAAGTTTGGAGCTGATGTTTGTTTGTGTTGATCATTGTATCTCATTTTCTACAATTGTTTCAGCGAATTTGATCTTCAAAATGGCCACTTTCCTATGTGTTATTTGACTGCATACTTTTACTAGACGAGGTGTGTGCAAATCTCTTTCGATGTTAGAGGTTCTAAGTTATTTTTTCACCCTTTCACTCATGATGGGCGCTCAGTTAGCTCTGTTGGTATCAAGCTGAACTACAAAGTGGATGGCCTTGGTTCAAATCCTAGACTAGATGTTTTTAAATTCAGGATCTTTAGTGAAGTTTTCAAGGTTCTCAATTCATGTGGCTCGGTCCTATCAGAGATGGATGTTAATAAATTCGGAGGTCACGCCTCTTAGATAACCTGACACAGTGTAGATCGAGGTTTTAGACCCATACACTTACTTTAACTTTCCCTCATGAGCTATTTTCCCTGGTCTACATCGGAGAGTCCTTTGTAAACGTTGCACCTCCCTCATTCAAAATTCTCCTTACGTTGTCTTTGATTGTGTCAGATACTGAAATTAGGCCCTAATTGGCACATATATAATAGTCACTCTTTTGTGTATGTTGCTGCACTCTTTCCAATGGCTATCAGCAGCCACGATACTCCCAATTTTACATGTAAGATGCCAGTAGTTTGTACGTAGAACGTACATGCACAACACAAAGGATATAGTACTTTTGGAATTTTATGAGTTAAAAAAATTGTGGCGTACAAATTTTTGTACAATTTTAAATATTTTTTCTTACTGTAAACTCAAGAACTGTGTCCTCGCGTCGGATAAATGACAGAGTTGCAGGATCTGAAATTTGCACTATAGGATATAGTTTGGCTAAGATCTGACGGTGGATGAGAATATTTTGAATGGATGATCATTATAAGGAAACCTTAGTTGCACGGCCACATGATCTTGATTATGTAGTTTTGTGTCTGACATTGTATACTTATGCACCTAATGTACTTAGTGTGATTAGTACATATACTATACTACTTAAGACTTGTTTTTTTTTTTTTCCTTTTAATCACATATTACACCTTTTAGATCAATGTTTTTTGTCTTTGAGGTCTCATTACTTAATATATTTACAGAGGCAACTGGTTTGTTCCTTGTACATATCAAATTTTTGACTATCTAATAAGCAACCTTTCTGGCGGGTCGTTGTATCTCTTTAAGCCCAAGTTGGCCCTGACAAGACGGGTCAAAGCAGACCGTCTCGAAAAGATCCAAACAGTATTGAAGGTAAAAATTTTACATGCTCTAACAAAAAAAATTTTTTTTTTAAAAATTGGTCACGTGACATTTAACTCGGCCATTAATAATGTGAGTGAGGACTTTCTAGCCAAAATTTCTTGCTGTGTATTAATCTCAAAGGGTGCTTGTTTTGTGCCACCAGTAAAGTTAGTTATTTATGTTTGTGACTGTTTTATGATGATCCCCTGGGGTTTTTTCCCCCCAGTATAATGTCAGTGCTTGTGGGGTAATGTTGAAGCCTGCTTCTTCTCGTACGCTTCTGTTTTTACTAAGTGAACTTTCTAAGAACCACAATTTATATATATGAACTTTTACACCGGCATCTTGTGAACTTACAAGAACTTTTCTCTTCATCAAGTTGTGACACTGGTTGTTTACTTTTAAAGAATTTATTGGGTTTTGAGTTTTTTTGGAGAGTGTGGGGGGGGGGGGGGGGGGGGTGTTATTTTGTTTGTTTTTGTTTGCACTGAGTCATTCTAGTCTGCACAAGAGCCATTGGTTTTCTCTGATTTGGTACAATACTAATACTGTGTAGCGTCGACAAGGTATTCGAATGTACTAAGCCCAGAAAGCTTTTCAGGAGAGAGGAAGAAAAAACCCTGTTTCTTTTTTTCAACAATCGTTCCTACAGAATGTATCCTTTCTTGCTTTTTTTGACATTTATAATTTAAATTTTGACGAAATATTTCTCGAGCACTGGCAACCAATACCACAAATTAAGAAACTGCATTGAAAGAAAAATTCAAAATTTTGGGTTTAATACATGATCTGAACAGCCTGCTGACGATAATCATCTCTATGAAGTGTGTACCAGTGTTGGAGAGTTGTTGTCATCTGTATTGTGGTGTGTGTCTCGTTGCTTGTGTCTCTTTGTGTATTGCTGTGTGATTTATGGTGTATGTCTCAATGCTTGTGTCTCTGTGTGTATTGCGGAGTATATCATGGCCTTTCCCCAAGAAAAACAGGTAACTCCAGTGATTGTTTCCTGGTCCTGTGAAGCAAGGAATGTCAAAAGAGATAATTTGATCTTTCTTCCTACAGCAGTAGCATTCTTGCTCTTTCAACGTTTACTATAAGATGTGTTGCTGTTTCTTTATGGAGGAGGCCTCGCCTCTAGTCTTAAATAACCTAATAGTGTCGAAAGGGGTGTTAAACCTATACCATTTCACCATTTTCTAAAAGTAAAATGGTATTGTGTAATCTTTTGTGTTTGGAGATGTCTTTCTGTTTGTTTAGTTTTTGTCAAGGATGCATGATTTTTTTTTTTTTAATTGTTGGTAGGAGGCTTGAAATATATGATCTACCTTTTTTAAAAAGCTATTTATCATTATTATTACTGTAATGACAACAACTACTACTACTATTATTATTATTATTATTACCGTATTGTTATTATTAAATGGAGTTTCTTTCAAGGGTTGTTTTTAGTTGGGAGGAAGCTGGTAATGTATGAGTATGATCTACCTTATTATTTATTGTTACTTTTACTACTATTGTTATTATTTATTTTTTAAATTATTTATACTATTATTATTATTTATGTGGAGTTTTGGTCAAGGTGTTTTTTTTGTGTTGATGGTTGGAGGCTTGAAATGTATGATCTAAATCCTGCTTTTAGTGGAAAGCAGGACAAAATTTTAACAAGGACTCATGGTGTCTGGGCTGTTGTTCTTGTTATCTATCCAGCAACAGCTGGGCTCTTGCACTTCTGTCTAATGTCATATAGTAATAAGTGCAGGTTTGCTGCAGTTGCTGTAATGCTCTATAGAGTGTGTTGTCATGCTAGGTCTCGGAGGGAGAAAGGTAGTCTGGGCTGTAAGTGTTAGGCCTTTAGCCTTTCATTACTTGCAAACTTCTTCTTTTTCTATGTTTGTTACTCTCTTGTAACACCTCTAATCTTCTGGCGCTCATATGACCTTATGCAGTGGCGAGCGCTGTAAAACCTCTTCTAAAACGAAAAAACCAAATGATATATATAGATTGAATTCCCTTTTGGTTAAAACATTTTGTTGACTGTACTCCGTCTTTCTGCTAGAAGCAGCCAACCTCTTAGTGTTTCTAGATTCTGCCAGCACTCACGACATAAAGTATTACAGTTGAACCTGTCTATAACTATAACGGCCTCTCAAGATCAAGGACGAAAGTGACATTTACAGACAGATGGTTGCTATATATATATACAGGGTCTTGTGGCCACTTGCTGGACTTGACAAAGTCAACAGATGGTTTAAAATCTGAAATCTTACCTTTCCATTTTAAATTCGAGAAAATTGTTACTTGTCAGAAGAGGCTCTGTATATTGAGTGAAAGTGAAAGAACACACTTGCTTACCGATACCTAGTCTAAGGGCAGTTTGGTTGAGAACTTGTGGTAAGGGAACGTTATGAGCAGGTTTTGATGCTGAATTGTTAGTTGTGAAAATGATTGATGAAGGTCACATTGGACAGGGGCTGTTGTGGACAGGTTAGAATTATATCCGCTCAGTACCTAGTTTTGACAAATTCGACGTACAACACTTTGAGTTTCTCAAATGTCACACTTTTAAAAAAACAATTCTTTGAATAGCTTGATACATGTAACTACTCTGAATTTTATAACGATTTTTATAGAGTGGATAGAACATATTTGACTTTGGTTTCAGACCTCATGGTTTTAGTAACTCAAAATCGCCAAAATTATCGTAGAACTTGGTAATTCTAAGGTAGCGATAAGTGACCTTTTCATAAACTTGGAAGTCGGTGAAAGAGAGTAAAGGGTGTTTTCAAGCTGGGTCATCATCATAACATATAGGCCTATTTGTCTTTGTTGTTAGTGAGGGTTTTTTTTGTTTGTGTGTGTGGGGGGGGGGGGGGGGGGAGAATTGGTGTCCAGTTTTCATGAACTTGTTGTGGGTGGTAAGTGGGCAATCGAATACATGGTTTGCTCCTTCTTTCCTTTCCAACATCTAGCCTTCCGACCTTAACTTTTTTCCTTCTTTTTTATTTTATGTTACTCGCGACACCTGCAATGTTCGGCACTTATATGTATGTATAACCTAGTTGCGTTTCAAGTGCCGTTAAAGTTAAGCCCTTACGGAAACATTAAAGATACCAAACGGAAATAAAGAGTAATAAGGGTTTTCTCAGACTGGCTCATTGTCCGAACATTTTTTTTTTGGCTGTTTACATTTTTTTGCCTCAAGTTTTTTTTTGGGGGTTTTTTTTTTGGGGGGGGGGGGGCAACTTGTTTTAACATTTTCTTTGTGTACGCATAGCGCACACATTTCTAGTCCTTGTATGTGTTATTTTTGGTAGAAGATCTGCCTGACTGTATAAATCTCTACAGATGCTGACATCAAAGTTTTATCATTGCACATGTTCAAAGTGTCCTTTTGATATATACACATTTATTATATATGTCTACAAATTTTGAAAAATGTTTCAGTCACCTGTTCTGCACCACATTGTAATGAAATGAAGAAATAAATTTCTTTAGCGTTTTATTACATTTCATGTTAACTTTTCTTTTTGAGAAAGTATTTTTGGTGTTACCTTCCTTTGCCCCGCCCCTGAAAATACAACCAACCAACCTACCAATCAGCCAGCCAACCATTGGTGTTACCTTCCTTTGCCCCGCCCATGAAAATACAACCAACCAACCTACCAATCAGCCAGCCAACCAACTGAACAAAGAACCAAACAAACAGCAGTAAAAAATGGATATTGTGTCCAATGTATATTGCTTCTTTTTGCTCTTACACCTGACTGCACTCCATACTCGGCTCTACAAGTACAAGAGCTCAGCAACATTATCCTCGTGAGCTTCCTCCCCTGTACTGTAATACAAGTTGTATACATGCCTTGTTCTGGCGGGGAGGCTTGCGAGTCCTTGTACTTAGTCAGACTCAGTGTCCATTGGCACGTTTGGTTTGGTTTGGTAGGTGGGGCTACCCAGATTGAGGGCAAAAGACGACCATCATGGCGCAAACAGAACGTAGCCGGCGGTGATCTTAAAAAACAAATGCGTTTGTTTTCAAGGCCGTGAGTCGGATGATTGGTTTGTGTTAGTGTTAGTAGAGAACTGATCCCCCAATGGGCACTGGGTGTTACGATCCCGGGACCTCTATCAGTGGGGACTTCGGTTCCTAGCCTGTCCCCTGGGTTTTATGCACCCCGCATAATTTATCAAAATTTGATCTTTTTTTGCATAATTTCTGATTATTTTCCTTTATCACTCCTTGTTAAAATTAACAGAATCGCGTAGTTTCACATTTTTGGGCTCAGTTTGCATAATTTCAGAATTTTTTATATGAAACCGTGGGGACAGCTTAGCAGATCCTACCAAGCTGGCAAATGGGTGGTTGGAGGGTGCTCTGGCGTGCTTTGCTCCTTCTTTCCTATATCAACATCTATTGGGGGCTCTCGTGGTCTAGAGGTTAAGGTGTTCACTTCTCATTCAAAGGTCCCAGGTTTGAATCCGGGTCGTGACGGAGAAATTTTCTTCTCTAAAATTGTCTCCTTTCACCTCTTTTCCTGTTCTCTAGCTGTGAGCTGTTGTCTGCTTTTGTTTCCACTTTCTGCCCCCACCACCTCACCTCCTTTGCCCCTTCCTCTGGGCTCCTGACTCTTTCTGCAGCCTTTCTACTGCTTCTCCTTGGCTCCTTCTTAATGCTGTCTTTCAGTCACACCCCTACTGGTCTTTTGGTAGGTAAGATCTATACATAGCCGCCTCTGACAAAGGCGAAAAATCTTGGAGGTCCCGTGTGCAAGTTACGCACATTAAAGATCTCTTGGTGGTCCAAAATCTATAAGAGTAGGCTTCGACTGCCACTCGTACAAAATTCAAAATGTCCTACTCCTACCACCTGAAAATGTTTGGTGTGTCTAGCGCGATCATATGACCTTATGCGGTTGCGAGCACCGTAAAACACTCACTAAAGAAAAAAAATCTACCATCCTAATCTATCCTTCTCATGTTTGCGTTTGTTACTCAAATGTTACTCTCTTGTAATACCTCTAATCTTCGACATTTATATAACCTCATAGTGTTGCGAGTTTTAGTTTTAGTAAGAGTTTTACGGCACTTGCAACACTATAAGGTCATATAAGTAGTGCCGAAGAATAGATTATGTGTTACAAGAGTGTAACATACACAAAAAAAGAAGGAGGGGAAATAAGGACGACAGATTTTCGATAGGAAAGAAGGATCAAACCACACCAGAGCACCCGCTAACCACCCACTGTGTTGTGAGTGCTGTAAAACTCTTACTAAAACGATACTAAACAAGCTGACCAGGTCGCCGGGGGAGGAAGATTGACAAAATTATATAAAATATATACAGGAGCTGTGGGTGATCAGGGGTGGTCCACCTTAGCAGTGAAGTCTTTTTAGTTTTAGTAAGAGTTTTACGGCACTTGCAACACAATAAGGTCATACAAGTGCCGAAGAATAGATGTGTTACAAGGGAGTAACATACACAAAAAAGAAGGAGGAGAGACAAGGACAATAGATGTTGGATAGGAAAGAGGGTGCAAACCAGACCAGACCACCCGCCAACCACAGAGTTCTAGAGTGGTGTACAGGCCAGATATAACATATCGACACAAACGTGCACACACACACACACACACACACACACACACACACACACACACACACACACACACATACTACATACACACACACACACACACATTGTCTTTGAAATAAACAATATAAATTTATTAAGCTAGTTTTAAACAAAACGGAAAACAGAGTAATTACAATTAATACCATACAAAACTTCTGGTTGAAGATCTGCCTGACTGTATTAATAAAACTGGCTTACCACAAAAACAAACACATTTTAAACATTTGATGAACAGAGCACACAGATAGACGGAATCTAAAATTGAAAATGCTCCAGGAGCCAAACATAACTGAAATCAATGGTGATTCCTGCAAATGCCAGACAGTGGACTATGCAGTCAATGTATTTATTAGTGTCAGACTGCACCATGAACTTAATACAAGAAATGAAGCCATTCAACAGGGGAAAAAAAAGAACAAAGTTTATTAAAGTCTCTCACCAACAGCTTTTCAGTAAGTGATATCATTGGCTGTGCCTGATTTCTATGAAGGTATGTTGTGAATATTATTTGCCTGTTTAAAATATGTCGTGTTTTTTTTGTTTGTTTGCTTGCTTGTTTTGGGTTTTTTTGTTGTTGTGTTTTGCTTGTTGTTCTTTTAACCCCTTCAATGCCACAGGTAAATAGGCCCCTGTGCCATAGGAAATCCCATAAACCAAAGCTGCTTGGGGGTCACCCCTCTCTACCTCCCATAACTTTTTAATTTATTAATATTTCCTAATGAATTTCAGCACATTCTACATTTCATTGAACCACATTTCTATTGATATGATTTTGGGGGCATTTCATTGGAGATGGACAAAACTTGAAATTAGTAACATGATGCCAAAAACACCACCACCAAACAACACAAACAACACACATTCAAGTAATGATAAACTGATAACCCCCCCAAAAAAAGGAAATACAAGTTGTGTGAGTGTTTGCAGGTAAAGAAGAAATGACAAGAGGCTTTTCCTAACTTATACAACACTCTTACAATATAAATTATACCTATATATAATATATATATTTGTTAATATATATGAAGACTACAGGGGGAAAACGACGGTGGTCGCAAACTGAAAATTGTGAGGGTACAAATTTTGAACGTCTGTTGACTCATAACTGTATTTCTGTTCAACTGTCACAGTTGGTTGATTATTTCCCATTCAACAAAACTTAACAATAAACCCCCAGTCAAACAAATATGAAGTTATGAGTCCTCAAGCTTGTAAAATTAGCACCCTCACAAGTTCCAGTTTGTGACTATCGTCATTTTCCCCCTGTGCTCTTCATATATAATGCAAGCCCATCAGTGTTTACTATGGGTAAATCATCTTTGTGGGGTAGATGTGTACTGAATCTGACGCCTTCAAATGGGGGAAATAAAGAACAATTAACATGGTTAGATTCTAGCTCCCCTGATGAACGTGTTGACGGTGTGAAAGCAAGATGAATAAAAGTAGACAGCAGAAAATCTCACGTGTGCACAGCCGACCCCTGCGTCATTTCTTTCCTCTCATTTCATTAGCTTACAGAAAGTTATGCCTCTTGCTATCCGTATCACGCGCGTCCCACATCATGATTGATTGCACGAGGGGCGAGCCAGTCATAGGGTGCGGTTAGCATCACTCCCCAGTCCCCCTTCTCCCAGCCTCTCGTGGTGAGAAAAGAACCACGTTTAGGCTGTAACAATAACAAATAAACATCTACCAGCTGCCAGAAAGGCTGTTAAGTCGGGTCTTTAGTTGAGAATGCCAAGTGGATTTGTTTGAGATTCGGGTGTTGCGTGTGCGGAAACTCCGTGAAGTCAACATAAAGAAAACAGAGACGGAAACGGGACCAGGCATTATGTTCGAGATACCCGAGAATTCGTGATTTTCGTGTTCAAGATTCAAGGACTTTACTGTATATGTATATATAGGCTACATATATATGCAGGACATATATGTATTGTGCTACATGTACTTATATAAATGTGTGAATTAATCCACTACAACCAGTCACTTGTAATAGGACCAGCTAGTCACCGCACAGCTCATGTTATAGTAAACTGCGAGTGTTGTGTGGTGGGTTCATTACAGCGCAGAGCAATGCGCACCCGTCACTGCCCTCGATTCTCCACAACGTTCAAAGGCCAATGAAGGATTGCACCGTCTTGGTATTTACGGTTTATGACGGAGCAGTGGGTCTATTTATAGTCCCCTAACCCACAGGGGGTGGGGTGGAAGAGAGGATAGAGAGAGAGAAAGCGATGGTGATGATATTATGCCCTTGCGATGTTACTGGAAGATTTATAGGTAAAATATTATTTTGTTCTGAAACTGAAACCTTTGCTGAGGCAGATTTTCAGGTCCCCAACATAAATTAGGAGTAGGCACACATTAGATACGAGGGATACCAAGCTGGAGGCAAGATTTTAAATTCATTTAAAGAAAAAAAAACAACTATAAAATTGAAATGTTGTGTTACTTTTTGGACAGTAATATGCACTACAAATGTGGGAAACAAAGTCTGTGGGGGGGGGGGGGGGGGGGATTTTAAATTCATCATTTTTAATACATATACTTCATTCATGAAATACCATCTTCATAGTTAGTCCTTCCTATTCATAAATATCGTAGTACTCTTTCGTTCACAATGTGATGTACATTATTATATCATCATTAATTTATGCTGGGACAGTATAAATCAGAATTTCTGTTCATGTGTTAAACGGGGTGCCTATTGCAGATGGGATCAGGTCGGGTGTGATTACCCCACTCGTCGCCAGAAAACAAATGCGTTTGTTTTTTAGGCGACGAGTGGGGCGCGATTGGCTTATACTTATATACCACGATAGCTGCTTTGCGCCCTCATTCTGGCTAGCAAACCGCCCCGATCAGATCCGATCTCCCAAAGGGCACCCCGAGTTAGCATTAATCTAAAGAGCATCATATACACACGTTCATGCAAATGTATTTAGTGTTAAGATGAAGGCACTTAGTTTTAGTGCTGCGTTGTACAGGAGTGGACACTTTAGATATCATATGCATTTTAAGAATTAATTATCATTACCGGCGTCACATAGAGGAGACCAAAGTTTAATTCCTGAGTCAACTGAGTGTGAGTGTGTGTGCATGGGGGGGGGATTTTTAAATCAATCTCTCTGTCTTTCAGCAGGAATGTGTGTATCCCTCTCGCCTGTGCTGGCTCTGACAGGCAGGGTAAGAAACATAGCAATTTAAATTGTGCCTTTAGTTTTAGTAAGAGTTTTATGGCACTTGCAACAGGATTTAGGTCATATAAGTGCCGAAGACTAGAGGTGTTACAAGAGAGTAACAAACACAAAAAAAGAAGAAGGAGAGATAAGGACGAAAGGACGACAGATGTTAGATAGGAAAGAAGGAGCAAACCACATCAGAGCACTGACCAACCACACACTAAATTGTGTCAATGGGGGTGAAAAAACAAGAACGTTAATTTTAAAAAAATCATTATGATTTTTATTGTTATCCTCATAATTATCATATTTCACAAACAGTAAAAAAAATAATGTGGGCTAACTTTTACATCTTCTCTCATTGTTTACAGCAGAAACAGAAGGAATTTTTTTTTTTTTTTTTTTTGCATGAAATGTTGAAAAAATTTTAAGACACTGAAACCAGTTACATAGTTGGAGCCTCACACTATTCATTGATTAGATAATATTGTGCAGGCCCTACCCGTCTCACAAAAGAAAATGGAACAAGACATTCATATCAACTCATCCAACAATAAAAAAAATACATGTTATTTTCTCACAAGCCAACATCAAAATGAAAGTCCACTCGACCTTTACATTAATTAGACTTTAAGATAAACTCACACATGTCACTTTTTCACAACTCAAAACACAGGCTTCTCTGATGTGTTCGATACCCGAGCAGGAAGCATTTTTATCGAGTATTTCCATCTTTCTGAGGGAAGGATGTGTACCTCAGTGAGAGTTGGCCCTAACAGGCAGTCAAAAGCCCGCCTCCAAAATGATCAGAATTGTATCAATAGGGGCAGGAAAACACATACAGTAAAAAAAACATGGAAGAAGACCTTCAGATTCCGATTAACTCGCATGTCGCATTCTTTAAAAAATAAAAATAAATAAACAGGGGTTTTATGCACCATTGATATAATTTAGATAATTTAGGAAGCAGGCTTCAACCCTGCCAGTCTGGGCCAACCCCAGGAGATAAGAAGGGTACAACTAACATCCCAGCAGAAAGATTAAGTTACTCAATAAAAATTCTCCCCACTCGAGAATCAAACTCACACCTCCTGCGTACGATGGCGAAGCACCAACACAGACGCTGGTGTCCTGCTCTCATAACACAAAATGGAAGCAGATTTTTATCTCAATTCTCATATCCAGTAACTGGATGAAGTAACTTCATACAGTGGAACTTGAATTCAACGAAGTCATCGGGCCTCGTCTTCAATTTCGTTGAATCCCAGTGTTCGTTATGGTAAATACGAGGTTTTTGTGTAAATAATCACTGGCACGGAGCAAGTAATGTATAATGTTCAGACTTTCTCAATCAAAAGTAGTTTGGTTTCAAATAAAAGGCATTTTCATTTCTTCGATACCAAAGAATTGCTGAAAAGTTCCAGGAAAATACACTGAACTCTAAAAAGCACACACTGTGCAAAAGGACCGATTTGTTCAAATATAAACGTTTGTGTCATCTATCATAATACCGTATTGTTTGCCATATAAGTTATGTTGCTGTGTAGAGCTAGCAGACGGCGGCTTTTGATTCTGAGATCATAACGAGTCAAAGTCAAAAATGGAGGGAAATACACCAACAGAAGCACTGAACCCGCGAAATAAAATCACAATACCCTACAACATCCATAAAAATTGTTAACATCAATTTCAGTTACAAAAGAAATCTTGTAATTAACAATTAAACATACCTTTGAGGACAGAGAAAACAGCTTAATGGGCTTGGATGGGGTGGTATTAGATAATTAGTAAATCTTTGTTTGTTTTTGTTTTAGTAGAGGTTTTACGGCGCTCAAACTGCATAAGGTCATGTGAGCGCCAGAAGATTAGAGGTGTTATAAGAGAGTAACAAACATAAAAAAGAAGGAGGGGAGATAAGGACGATAGACGTTTGATAGGAAAGAAGAAGCAAACCACACCACTGCCACCGTCAACCACCCACAGTAAATCTTTTCGAGGAACTTCTACTTCAACAATTGAATCACCAACACAAAATATAGTAACCTTGTCACCTTTCTTTGATTCTATAGTCAAACTTGCCTCTATCCACACAAATCTATATTTGTTTTTGACTTTAAAACCAATTTAGTCAGTACGTTTATGATGAATGCTTTCATGAGAGCTCATGCACGTGAAATGGCGCTATTCGAGCTAAAATAGGCCCCACACTAACATTGCAGTCACAAGCAGTTTCACGTGACGGAAGCGCCATGAAATTCGAGTATCGCATACACTGGAGGATAGCACAGGCTGAACGTAAGGCATCGTGTTGTCGATAGGCGGAGGATAATTTGCGCGAGCCACGTGACTCACGGAAAGGAAGAGCCGGGAAGGAAAAAGCAGATTCCGTGGATCCGCGGAAGATTATTATCACTGTTGATTCCACAGTCCAACGCACAATTCATTACGTAGATCTATGTCAAGTGGAGCCTATCATAATAATATTGACCAGTAGCCGAGGAAAAAATAGCTGTCGCGTTACGCGTGTTTCTCTACCAACGTTCCACACCCGGACCGTTAGTACTCCCTCCCCCCATCCCCCCAGACACATGCACACACATGTGAGCTGGCTGCCCGTCCGACCCGACACATTTTAACTCACTCGCTGCAGGCGCCTTAGCTCAGAAAAAGCCGCTGCCTGCCAGCTTTTCTTGACCTTTTTCAAAATTCAGTTACCCCATACCTATTTATGAATGTTAGACATAAATGAAAATTGGCCAGTTTCAATAGGAGATGTTGAGCTTTACAGAACAGAAAGAATTTTGACTCTTAAGTTATTTTGTTCACGTTTTATAGCTTTCCAAACACCGACAAATTTTGGGGACTAAAACTTTTTTTAAAAAGCCAAACTAGCCAGTACAATATTTTTGCTGTTTTTGTGAAAGCGTTGCTGTTTCTGTCCTAAAACGCACACAAAAATATATAACAAAACAAAGAAAACAAAATTGATAAGTTTATGTCAAGCGTCACCGCTTGAATCATTAGTCGTCGTACTAGACTCTAGTACTAAATCTAGTATCAGTACTACTAGCTCCTACTGCTGTTGACAGGTGATCTGCCTCTTTCTCTCATCTCAAACTACCATTACTACCATTATTTTGCGCTTCATCATCTGAATCTAAATAAACTGAATCATATGGATTCAGAATCTCTAAAATTACTAGTCGTTTTCAATTAATATCGACATGAGCATTAGCATTTGGTCGACTTTGGCCGCGAGACAGCAAAACCAAACCCAGAAATAGGACAAAGGGAACTCCCGGTCCAAAAATAGGCAGAACTTCAAGGGAAATCATTCTTATAAAGTGAAACTGCTCTGAGTGGTCAAACGGATGTTACTCTAGTAATTGGGATATGCCGTTGCAGCATATGTGTCCGGCAATTAGTAGAAATAAAGAGGAAAATATGCGACTGACAGGGGTGCGGTAGTGGCGGTGAACAGTCGTCATCTATTGACCGACACAGGTGCGGCAATGGCGGTGAGTGAGTTAACTCTTTTTATCCTAGCCGTACCCCCACGGACTCTGTACCAGTCCTGGGGCCGCCGCGCCGTATGAGTCAGAAGTCAGTACGTACAGTTCAAAGTGCTATATTTCTTACATTTACTCTAAAGTTTTAAGGAAATTTGGCAGTTATGTTAGAAATTGAATGTAGTTTATGTAAATGTATGTGGTTAGGAAATACAGCAATAGCACAATGTAGATTTTGAGGTGTATTCCACCCTCGAACTTGACCCTGATTACCACGCCCATGACGTCCCATAGGATTTTATAGATCTAGCGATCTAGATCTAGTCCTACCCATCGAGCACGAATTCCAGTACTGACCCCTTCACCATGATCTGAATCGCTATTAGTAGTATTAGATGAGTCTAAGTCCTGTTTCTTATCATCCACAACGGAATTTACGGCACTTATTTCAGAGTCACTTTCATCAAATTAGTATCATTCCCCCCTCACAACCCAGCGCCACTTCAAAAAGTACTTCGTCGGTCGTGAATGTGCGTTTTCGAGACATCTTTCAAGCTTCTACACCTATCAAAAACAAAGAAACCACTGTTCATTGGAAAATTAAAACATTCACACAGAGCTAGCGTCGCCGTATATTGCGTATTTTGGTAATTACTAGCAGAACTAGCTTCTTTGACGTGACCGTATTGTTGTTCCGAGAATACTCGTAGCCCGGACTGGTTCTCGTTACGAGTATACTCGTAGCCCGGATAAAAGGAGTTAATACATGGGTGCATGCTTACAACGCCGGTGTTGGTATGAAATTGAAAGGAGGCGGCTTGTTCGTCGTATAGAGCAGTTCACCCTGCAAGCGACTTCGTTGAATCTGGGCTAGCTCATGTATGCGTTCGTTGAATCTGAGTTATTTTTATTGATTTTTATGCATTAAAAAATCGGAGAATCCAACTCCTTCAGTTAAATCTGAGTTAGATGAAACCGAGTTCCACTGTATACAGTAAGTTGTCGGCAAGCTATTGAAATGAACCGAGCCCAAAAAGCAAAATTTTTCACTCTTTTAACAGCTGTACTGAAATTTTGTTTTTTGTCTTTCTTTTTTGCAATATTTAGAATTCGCATTTCAATATATATATATATTTCTTGAGCACTTGCAACTGATGATACACTGATTAAGAAAGAGCAATGAATATAAAATTCAACATTTTGGGCGTGGTACATTTGAACAGCTGGTCAGCAATGTGCAAACACACATTACATCATAATATCATGGTTATATCATTACTGCCTCAGCCATTTTTCTTGCGTAAAAAAAATTTGAATTTGTATACATTTCATCTTAATGCTTCTTTTTGTAGCACCATAAATTTTATACATGTAAAGACTTTCCTCGACCACTCCAACAAAAGTTGAATGCCATAGGACAACAGACATTGGTTCAGGTTACATCCATGTCCTTCCTTTCCATGTAATTGCTGCCGGTTTTCTCTGTGTCTTGATTCTGCAAACAAAAAACAAAACCAAAAAAAAAGAATGACCATTAAGAACCTTTTCGCGATACTGCACAGATGGACATTATAAACATTGATTTAAAACATCTCGCTTTAATTAACTCTTGTGAATGTGACCACATCTCCAGTGTGTAAATCTCGCTGGGTGGGGGGTACACAAGTACAACATTTGCCCCACATAGGATCACGGTACTGTAAATCCTTTTTATCGTAGTGATCCTGTGTACGGATCCAAAGGGCAGTATTTAAGTTTAAGCCCAAATCAAATTAAAAAAAAAAATAATGGATCATATCTTTAAAAAGAAAGATTTGTGTTTGGTCACTCACTAGCCGACAGGAGTGCCACTCAAAGTTATGTGCAAATCAACGATAAGCAAGAAGTTTTTAAACGCGGACAGACAAAAGTTTTAGTTTTAGTAGAGGTTTTCAGCGCTCGCAACTACATAAGGTCATATGAGCGCCAGAAGATTAGAGGTGTTACAAGAGAGTAACAAACATAAAAAAGAAGGGGAGATAAGGACGATAGATGTTTGATAGGAAAGACGAAGCAAACCACACCAGAGCACCCGCCAACCACCCACGGACAGACAAAAGTGAACAAGCTACACAACTGCAACACTCAACATTTCAGTAAGAGTTTCAAGGCACTTGCATCACAATTAGGTCAGGATATAAGTGCTAAAGATTAGCGGAGTTACAAGAGAAGTAATACTAACAAACAAAAAACTGAAGGAAGAGAAATGAGGACCTTAGACGTTTGATGGGAAAGAAGGAGCAAACCACGCCAGAACACCCGCCAACCACCTGCTACACAACAACAAACAGTGCCAGCACTATATGTACCTCTTCAACTCGACGCCATTTTGGGCAGCGTGTGCAGAGGTGAGTCAGCCAGCGCACGTAGGGCAGCACACATCCTGAGGTTCTCCGCCAGAGACAAGCCCATCTCCTTCAGGTACTGCATGATCAGAGAGGAGTTGAGAGTGAAGCCCGACACCAGCTCCACCATAGAGGGACCGTCGACCTGCCGGAAACTTGAGGATGGAGAAACAAACAGAGGAAAATGAGATGGACAGACAGACAGCAGGATGTCCAGCAATATTTCCTGAAAAAATTGACTACCTGGGAAAAAAAATTGACTACCCAGCAAATCAAGCCCCACACCAGCTCAAAAAAGGGAGTTAATTTGCCTTATCAATAATACACATTATTATTACACAATATATATGGAACGAAAATAACACACAACAAAGTCCAGTCGACAAACGGAGGATAGACAGACGACCGCAAGCTTGTTCGCCGCTAGATTTAGTTTTAGTGAGGTTTTTACGGCGCTCGCAACTACATAAGGTCATATGAGCGCCAAGGGGTGGGTGTCAACAGAGAAGTCTTTACAGGGAATCAGATTTACTCTGCTCACCTCTCTAGCTTCAACAGTACAAAGTCTGCTTCGACTATCAAGGCACCCTGGAAATAGCGGGTCACAAGAGTGTGACAGACATACAAAAGAAGTAGAGGAAAAATGACGACAGTAAGGATTAGGAAAGAAAAAGCAGCAGTTCCCTCTTGCAGTTCAGGCGCAGTTATGAGCATGACATTGATGAATCAGCCCATTTACAATTACAATTCTACTGAGCATAAGAACTCAAGATGTCAACGTCACCCCCTTTGGGAATGGCCTAAAGACACTTCAGTCAGTAGCACCGCCCCGGGGGGGTTAAAATGAGACAGAACGACAGACAGGAATCCTCCCAAAAGAAAAAGGAATTTGGGAAGGAAATTGGAGTCTCCAGAACCCCAATAGAATACGATTATGTAACGTACTGATCCTGGTAAATAAAGAAATATACACAAATAAAAATGTGCATTTTCACATCATTTACGATAAGTTGTGTAAATATTGCAATGAGATAGAAATTTCAAAAAGTGTATTTTCACATCATTTACGTCAAGTCAAATGTGATCTAAAAGACACAGAATACAAGAAATTAAGAAATAGTTAAAAAATTCTTTGCACAGGCAAATCTGATCAGGGTTCTTTGACTGGCAAAATAAAATCGGAGAACTCCAATCTTATCAGAGTACTAAGCAGGTTTAGACACGCAATGTCAGACAGTAATATCAGGTGTCACAAATACTCTCTATTTAGCTCTAATAAGAGTTTTGCGGCACAAGAAACACAAATAGAGGTCTTTTAAGTGCCACAGATTAAAGTTGTTACTAGAGTGTAGCATATAAAAAGAGAGGAGGATAGAAGGAAGATAGATGTTTGACAGGAAAGAAGGACAAACCACACCAGAGCATCCGCCACCCACCTTCCATTACTGAATTCACAGAAAGGGATGTGATACCCCTGAAGAACAGACTTTAAAAAAATTCAGTAATTGCCGCTGACACTACAGGAATTGGTAAACCTTCGCCATGTGGTACAGGGAATTGGGAAGATGGTACACCAGAATAATCAACTTTGCTTCCACAATTTCCTCTTGATTCCTTTTTAAAAACTGGTTGCACAACATCGAAGCAGCAGTCTTTTGAATGATTGCCTGATTCCCACAAAACCACTGGCACTGCAATGGGCACTGATTTTCTTTTCCTTTGCTGCCACTGGCAAAGGTTTGTGGCACAGATTGTCGCATACGTGAGGATCCCAACTTTTGTCTTGGTATCCAACGTCGTTGCAGTTAAAATAAAGATGGCAGGCCCTTGAAACTAACATAGATATCGTTCTCATTAATGCGGTATAGGTTCTTGGTGTGCAAAAATTATAACAGAAATTGTCATGATTGTTTACACAACGATGACGCATATAAGGACTACTGGTGTGGTTTAAGATACATGTAAGCTGTTTCTGGTTCTGAGACACTTGGTTTGCTGGGTGAAAACTAAACTTTTAAAGAGTCACAATAAAGGAACTGAGGAAAATATTAGTAAATTATACTACTTTGAAACTTACGTCACTTTCAAAACTATTGGATTATCCAACCAAAATCTATTTTCAGTCCAAAATCACTGATCCCAAATGCCCCTTGTTATTTAAAAAAAATTATGCGAAATAAGGAAAATGAAACTCAAGCTAGAATGTATCTAAAAGACTAGACCTAAACATTACTAACAAAACAAGTATTTTTTAATTCAGTGCCCCTAAATTAATTAAAATCAATTGGGTTTTAAAGCCTGAGATTTCCTTGTAGACCAGGGTAGTAATGGCAACAAAATCACAGCAGCAGAAGACAAAGCCCCTCCCCCCCCCTCACACACACACATCCCACACAAACACAACCCCCCCCCTCCCACACACATAAAACTATACAACCACCTGTCTTCGTGGATTTATGTACCCCTCATAATTAAGCCAAATTTGATCATTTTTTGTATAATTTCTGATTATTTTCCTTCATCATTCTTTGTTAAAATTAATAGAATCGCATAATTTCAGATTTTGGGGCTCAATTTGCATAATTTCAGAATTTTTCTTGCATAAAACGACGGGGACAGAACCACACACATCCAACCCCCACACACACACACACAAACACATACTCTGGCAACACCCAAAGCAAGTTGAGTCGCTCCAGCCAGTCAGCGACATCAGCGTGTGACCACTCCTTCAGGGGTTTCTGGAGGGCTCCACCGGATGACGGACCCTGTCTTTCTTCTTCTACCACCTGAGTCTCAGGCAGAGTCTGGGGCTGGTCTGTGGGGACACATGATATATATTGTAACTCAATAATGAAGGGGGGGGAAGGGGGGAGAGGGGATGATTTAGTTTTAGTACAGGTTTTTCGGCGCTCGCAACTGCAATAAGGTCATAAGAGTGCCAGAAGATTAGAGGTGTTACAAGAGCTAGAGCGTAACAAGCATAAAAAAGAAGAAGGGGAGATAAGGACGATAGATGTCTGATAGGAAAAACCCGCCAACCACCCACGGAGGGGGGATGAGTCAGACAAACCTCAGAATGACTAAAGATACAACACAGACAGAAAGGTATATATAATAATATTATATATATATATATATATATAATATATATATAATCGAACCTGCCTTAACGGAAACCTGTGTAAAATGGAAACCTGTCTTAACGGAATCTCCCCGCTCCTCCCTTGATATATTCCTCTTTAATTACCTGTATAAAACGGAAACCTGTCCAACGCGGAAACGGAAAGAAAAATCCGCTCCCTTCCGAGGGTTTCACTTGTCTAAGACGGAAAATGCTTTGCCCGCACAACCTTGATTTGAAAAAAAACTAGCAAGTCTGGTTCCTCCGGCTCTAAACTTAACGCTATGGCCATGCCGCTGGCCGAGGAAGGGGAGTACGGGTGCAATTTGGGGGTAGATGTTACCCCATTAAGTGAGCCGTCAGCGATGCAGATGGTCAGTGTGGTGTGGGTGTGAAATCTCACGACTGCCTGTGAGAGTGCTCGAGTCGCGAGCCACTTCGGAAACTTTCTTGGGTAGCCAGAAGCCAGAGGTGTGAAATTAGATTGACCAATGCCAGCCGAGAAAAGAGTTCCTCCAATCGTTGTTACATGATGGCAGTCGTATGAAAGGCAAGCACTGGTGGTAATTGGATAAGTAAGACTGACGCATGTCATTATCAGAGAGGATAGCAGCTGAGAGGTGTGAGGTTTTGACCACTGCTGGCTGTTCGGACAAGCGATCCTTGATCCCACCGGCTGGGCCTTTGAACCCCCCCCCCCCCCCCCCCCCAAACCTCCATCTCCCCCTAAATTCCCCTGTCTGCTAAGACGGAATTTTTTTCTGGCTCCCCTGCAATTCCATCTTACACAGGTTCGACTGTATATATTATATATACAACCCCTGTCTTCGTATACATATATATATATATATATATAGAAATATATAGAAATGAATGGATTGACAGATGTGAGGAAAGATAGATGGACAGACAGCCAGAGAAATAGATAGAAAACATAGATTCCAGTAATATTTTATATATATGTGTGTGTGTGTGTGTGCACATAATAAATTTTACCATATAATCATATACAGAAAATGAAATGTCTGACTTTTGTCTCTACGGGCAAAAAAATTACTTTGTCCACGAAGAAAACATGAGGTATAAAAAACAAAACAAAAACAATTTGAATTTTTCTTTGTTTTGTTTTTTTTCTCCTTTGTGATTCTTTACGAGTAGAACAGATGGAAAGAGAAAAGTTCAACAGAGAGGAGGAACAGATGGATAGAAAGAAGCTCAGCAGAGAGGAAGAACAGATGGTCAGGAAAGTAAAAAGCTCAAAAGAGAGGAAGAATGGATGGAAAGAAAGAAGATGAACAAAGACGAAGAACAGATGGAAAGAGGAAGGTGCAACAGAGAGGAAGAACAGATGGAAAGAGAGAAGCTCAAGAACAGAATTCGTTCAGCTTCGGTAAAAGTTTTACAGCACTTGCGATAATTGTAAAACAGGTCATATCATGAGTTCAATTTTTCTTCCTAAAGGCTCAATTCTTCACGTTATCAACTTAACAAGTACCCAGCATAAAAGATAAAATTAAAATAGAGTGCAAGTACTGTAGAGCCAGGCCGCACCGCACCGCACATTCGATTCTACAAAAACTGCCTAAAAAGATGGGGGTTTTTTAATGCTGATCAGTGACATTCTATCTCTTGACCTTGTTTCAAACAATAATAATTAATTAAGTTTTTCTGCTTTTTTTGTGCTTTTTTTTTGGGGGGGGGGGGGGGGGGGAGGGGGTCACATTCTCTCATTAGCCTAGACTAGATCTTCACCCACAATGCAAAGGCCGGGAATTTTTTAACACCTTGTCAAATTAATTATGTTTGTCTCACTCCTGGTTTTGGCATAAAACAAATGTTATTCTAAGGGGAACTTGACACTGAGTGCCTACCACAAGGGCTCTATGAACAGGGGGTGTGTTATAATACACGTATGTACTTTTAAAATAGTGACATAGACAGTTGAGGTCCGATTTTCTTTTCTTCCTTGTAAGGGTGGGGATGGATTGGGGCAGCCGTCCTACTGACAACAAAAATAATTTGTTTTAACTCCTAGAATCAGGGGAATAAAGGTCGTATTTGCATAAACTGAAAAAAAAAAAAATCGTAACATTTCCGCCAATTTTGTAATGATGGACTGCCATGTTAATGCTTTACATCATTTTTGAAACGGTTTCGATTATATACTTTTAGGATGCAAACTGCTTTGACCCTGCTTATAAAAAAAGAAACTTAATTTAATTGAACATTATATCAGAAAAAGAAACAAGACAAGAAAGGCCTCACTAAAAATAAAACACATGGCTTCGTCACGATAAAACCATAGAGAAACCACAAGGTGAAACATCCTTCAGATAGATACTTTGCTTTTCTGCATGCAGACCATTTTAGCAGTTACAGAAACTCTTGACAATTTTATCTTCCCTTCCTTCTAGGCGCCAGATCTGAAACTAATATCGGCAATCATGGTTCGTCCCTAATTTCTCAGCTCGGATGTTAAAAAACAACAAACAACAACCAATACTATCCTGGTCTTTTCACGTCATCCATCTGTTCACTATCTACACTTGATCTACATGATGCAATTTCATATATCAAAGGACTTTTACCAGAACAAAAGTTTGTATCCTGGCAGAGTTGTTGAACACCTCCCGGGGCGGTGCTACTGACTGAAGTGTCTTTAGGCCATTCTCAAAGGGGGTACATTAACATGTTCTTACATGCTAAGTAGAATTGTAAAAGGGCTGATTCATCAATGTCATGCTCACAACTGTGTCTGAACTGCGGGGAACTGTTGCTTTTTCTTTCCTTATCCTTACTATTGTCACTTTCCTCTACTTCTTTTGTATGTTTGTCACTCTCTTGTGTCGTGCTATTTCCAGGGTGCCTTGATAGTTGAAGCAGACTTTGAGCTGTTGAAGCTAGACAGGTGAGCAGAGTAAGCCTGATTTGATTCCTTGTATGGACTTCTCTGTTGACATCCACCCTTTAGCACTCATATGACCTTATGCAGTTGCGAGCGCCATAAAAACTCTACTAAAACTAAACTAAAAAAAACTAACACTTTATCTATATATGCAATTTTATATCACAGGACTTTTACCAGAACAAAAGTCTGAATCCTGGCAGAGTTGTTGAAGCAGCCTGCCTCCTTAATGATACAAATTGTGTCGATGGGGGAGTAAAACATCTACATTTACAGCCACAAAGTGTTCTAGCAGCTACAAAAACACTTCACTATTTCTATGCTTTTCTATTCACAAGAAGGTCCCTTCTTCATGGCTATACCCGGATACCGTTACCGTCCTTATTGCTCCTCCTTTCCTATCAAATATCAAATAGGTATCATCCTCGATTTTCCTCCCTCCTTCTTTCCCATCAAACAGCTATCATAATTATCTCTCCTCCTTCTTTCTTCTTTCCTATCAGATATTTATCATCCTTATCTCTCCTCCTCCTTTCCTATTAAACAACTATCATCCTTACATCTCTTCCTTCTTTTCTGTATATGTTACTACTCTCTAGTAAGTAACACCTCTAATCTTCGGTACTTGTATGACCTATTTTTGAGTTACAAGTGCCTTAAAACGCTATCAAAAATTAAAACTAAAAACTATCTTCACGATCATTATGTAACTACCTTTCCAATTTTGTTTGTTTGTTCGTTTCTTGTTTGAGGAAAAAAGAATGATTTGATCAACAGTACAAGAAAAGAGAAAGAGAGGAAGGCAGGAAAGACGATGGGTGACAATCTGAGGAGAGCAGAGGACAAAAATAGATGGCGAGAGCTGGTTTTCCAATGCAGTGGTGCCCCAACGGTTGCCCCAACCACGGGATAGAAGAAGAAGAAGAAGCAGTTATTAAGACCATGAGGATATCTTGATGCTCTTACCAGAAAGACAGTCGTTATCCTTGGCAACGACAGAAGTTGGAGCCACCGCACAAGGACCTGTGTCTCCGTCCGAGGATTCCCCAGATTCATTTGAAATCATTGTCTGAGTACCTGTGTCTGTGGATTGTCCAGATTTATTTGCGTTTTCTGTTGGAAGGCCCTTCTTTGCTAAAGCCCCAGATTTCTTTTTATTCTTCCTCGGGCGGCCCTTCTGTCTGAATTCTCTCGAGTTTTTTGCATTAACTGTCCGACAATCTTTCTTTGATAATTCTCCAGATTTATCCCCATTCACTCTTTGACAGTCTTTACTTGCTAATTCCCCAGATTCATTTTTATTCACAGTCTGTTCGCCAACATTGACACTGCGTGAAGCAGAAGGAGACTTGTGCGCGCTGCCTCTGTTCAACGATCGACCGACGAGCAGAAGTTTGAAAGGTTTTGACTTGGTACACACTTTGTAACACTGATTGGTGCTGTTCATCTCCAGGTAGACTTGTGAGCACCCTTTGCTCACCAACTGGTCTATTCCGTGACGCACCACCGGTGCCAAAATGGCTTTTCCCGCCGAGTTCACCCAGGCTAGAGAGCTGGGGGGGCTGATGATCACCTTCTCTTTCGACGAGGCTGTCTCCATGAAACCTTTGTCCACCAGCCGACCGACCCTCGACCTTTTCCTTTTCTCCTGTGAGGAGCTAGACAACTGTAGTTCCACCTTCTCCTCCTCCCTCAGAGTTGTTGTGACACTAGGGGAAAGAGGGAGAGGAGGAGGGGGAGGAGGAGGAGGAAAAGGTAGTTGCGAGGAATCAGAAGCATCCTGTAAAACTTCCAAATCTTTACTGCCTTCGTGTTCCATCATCACATCATTCAAACTGACAGAAGTCTCCCTGTTCCCATTTCCTTTTGCCAAACAAACATCTTTTGCACTATTTGACAAAGAAATATCTTTCGATCCTTGAGGACTCTTTGATGCAGAAATATCTTTCGATCCACCAGTACCACTCACAGATGTGGAAACAGCGTGTTCCACTATATCTACCTCAGCAGTTACATCCTTACGATTCCTAGCACAAGAAGAAATAACATTTCCTTCATTCGAAGACCTCAACTTATCATTAGCCAACTTCCGCTGTTTGCCGCTGCCTGTACCCTTCTTAAGGTCTTTCCGTGTATGCACATCTCTTAAGAGGCTAATCCACTGACCAGGCTGGCCTCTCCCGTCCCCCCTCTGGAATTTCAGTTTTACCTGTAGTTTCTTCTTAGCTGCTAGTCTCAGTGGATGATTTCGCCTCCTCTCAAGAGCCTTACCCACTTCTCTTCTTCGTTCTCTGGCTGCTGTGACATTACTCTTGGCTGACAGCCTCACTGAACGTTTCAAGGGAGGTTCTGAATTCCGTGCACGAGTGAGCCGGCTTTTCATTGACTCTTCCTCCGTAACAGATGCTTTTCTTTTCAGAATAGATGACTTTTCCCCGACAGCAGTAGAACTTCCTTGACTCAGAATCGATGAGTTTTCCTTGACATTGGACGAATTTTCCTTGACAGTGACTAGTGGTGACTTTTCCTTGACAACGGGTGACTTTTCCGTGACAGTGATGAGTGGTGACTTATCTTTGTTGACATCGGGTGACTTTTCCTTGACAGTGGTGAGTGGTGATTTTTCCTTGTTGACAACTGGTGACTTTTCCTTGACAGTGATGAGTGTTGACTTTTCTTTGTTGACATCGGGTGACTTTTCCTTGACAGTGGTGAGTGGTGATTTTTCCTTGTTGACAACTGGTGATTTAGCCTTGTCGACAACGTGTGACTTTTCCTTGATAACAATGGGTGACTTTTCCTTGATGACAATGGGTGCTTTTTCCTTGATGACAACAGGGGGTGAACTTTCCTCAACAGAAAGAGACTTGTCCTTGACAACTGGAGGTAACTTTTGTATGACAACGATGGGTGACTGTTCTTTGATGATAACAGGTGTCTTTTTCTTGACAAAAATAGACTTTTCCTTATCGCTAATGACCACTGACACTCCCCCACCGTTGTTCAAAGGAGTAGTATCGAGAGGGGCAGGGGTAAGATTTCGTTGTTTGGCGAAAGATTGAGAACTTGCCACGTCGGCGTGGAGGGGCAGGCCAGAGTGAGGCTTCTTGCTCTGAGCCTGAGGTGTCGGGCGTGTGGAGACCTCGAGGAAGTACAGGCAATTTGTCCCCTTGAGCGAGTTCAGGCCGCCTGCCGATAAAGTCCTACCACTGTCTCGAGAGAGCAACTGATCCACCACATGCTTTGGCAGTACTGCTGATGCCGATGCTGAGGAGGAGGAAGGGGACAAACTCGCACTCCCCTCAACATGGCTGGACGCAGACACAGTCCCACCACTATCTTGAGAGACTAACTGATCCACCACATACTTCGACAGCACTGCTGATGCTGAGGAGGAGGAGGAGGAAAGGGACAAACTCGTGCCACCGACGACCAGGCTGGAAGTTGACCGAGTCTTACAACCATCTCGAGAGAGCAACTGATCCACCACATGCTTTGGCAGTACTGCTGATGCTGATGCTGATGCTAAGGCGGAAGAGGATGAGGATGAGAAGGACGAGGAGGAAGGGGGCAAACTCATGTCTCCCATGACACAGGCAGACACTGATGATGACCTCGGCAACAGCTTCTCACAGACACGCTCCATGACCACACGTGGGTTGCCATCACAGATCTCACCCTCCGGTCTACCAGTCTCTGGGGGAAAGGTATCAGAACCTTTCTTGCCCCCGATGGGAGTATTTGGAGAAGGATTTCCAGCCTCTTGCTGTTTCACTGATCCCTGTTTATGCAAAGTCGATTCTGGATTAGAAAAAACCTGTGGGGACTTAGGTAAAATCAACCGCTGCTGCTTAGTCAATGCCGATCGCTGCTTAGGTGAAACACAAACAGGTCCCGAAAGCCTTCTCTTCTTGCTTGCACTCGAACAGGAACCCTCTCGCATCTTGATCAGACTTTGGGACAGCTGGGAAAAACTAGGAAGACGTGGCATGGCTCCCGTGGCAACGCGCTCTTCGTCTGACTCCAGTTCTATTTTCACGTCAGCAACACTTACGCCGTCACCGTTCCTCTCAGAAGCAACTGCCTGTGTTGCATAAGAATCTGACCTCTGACCCTTGTCATCTGAACTGTGACCTCCATCTCCCAGCACACCAGAGGATCGAGACCGTTTTCCTCTGTCAAAACCGGGGGCGGGAGAGGAAATATCTGAAGAATCAGAGATATTAGGAGAAATATCCGAAGATCCATATAAATCTGGGAAAATGTCTGTAGTGTCGTCTAAGCGAGAAGAATCGTTTATAGCTTTGCCGTTGACATCGTGAGAAGAAACATCTGAAGCTTCCTGTGGGCGAGAAGAATCGTCCGGGGATTCGTCCAAGGTCCATTCAAATTTTATTTTCTTCATTTTGGATTGGCTTGGTGTCCACTCATTCATGTCCGAGCTGTGGGAATCAAACTTTCTAGCCCAAGTTCCACTTCTTCTATCACCCGAATTCTGGTAACCTAAGAGAAGAAAAATGAAAACAAAGAAAAAGAGAGTGAACATTTTTATGTAGCATGTATAAGTGAGGTATTGTTGTGAAATCAGGTGCTCTTCAAAATATAACTGTGCATGCCTAAAAATTGACGAGTGCCTGATGCCACCACGTCCCGACACATATATGCACAAAAGCGATTCATATACCCAGTGCACACTGCCAATCGAATTCATTTGGCCAGCCAGATTTCCTTTACGGATGGAACAAAAGCTACCTTTTTAGAACAATAAAACCAAATTCAACTAAATTCAATCGTGGCTTTCAATATTAACTCTCTGGAGTCTTGAGCCTGAGCTATTTTTCACTCAACAGCCATTGCAGCCTGACAGTTTTGGGGAATATATGGCTCTTTTCGTCTATGCAGACGGTCAATTTAGCTTAAGATGGCCTCAACGTTGTCTTCATGCAGCTTCTTTCATGGCTAATTCTTCCTTTGTTTGAAGCGCAGATTCTGTCGCACTGCTTGCATGTCAGTGTCGTAGATCGAAGCTCTGTATTTCCGCTGTTTTCCTTTCGTTGTTGGCGCTTCTCAGCCTGGTTGTTTCTAAGGCTGTTCTCTAGCATTTTAGTTTTTTCCTTTATCATTTTCTTCCATGTTTTCCGGTCCTCAGCTATTTCTTCCCAGAGGTTAACATCTACTCCAAGCTTAGATAAGTTGTTTTTGCAGGTGTCTTTGTACCTCAATTTTGGTCTTCCTCTTTGTCTCTTTCCCTGTGCAAGTTCTCCATAGAGAAGTTGCTTCGGAATCCGGTTGTCATCCATTCTCTTGACATGGCCCAGCCATCTCAGTCTTTTTAAACACAGGATAGTTGTCATGCTCTGAAAGTTTGCCCATGCCAACACTTCAACATTTATAACCTTGTCAAGCCACGAAATGTCCAAGATCTGAGATGGAAAATGTCGAGGCGCTTTTCTTGTCTGCTGTACAAGGTCCATGTTTCAGATCCATAAAGGAGTGTGCTGAGGACACATGCTTCGTAAATTTTGATCTTTGTTTTGATGGTTAAAATCTTTTGTTTTCCCATGCTCGTTTTGTCAGCCTTCTAAAAGTTGTTGCTGCTTTCCCTATCCTGATGTTGATCTCATAATCAAGTGATGTTGTAGAGCTAATGGTAGACCCCAGGTAACAGAACTTGTCCACTGTCTTAAGTTCCTTGTCGTTCAGCCATATATGGCTCTGCTCTGCACCTTCTTGGGTAAGGATGACTGATTTCTTAACACTGATGACCAAGCTAAAGACCTTGCATGCTTTTGATAGGCGGTCCATCATTGTTTGTAGGGTTGATTCACTGTGAGCAACAAGAGCAACATCATCGGCGAAGAGAAAGTCTCGTACTGTTGTTTTGTTGATCTTGGTCTTGGCCTTGAGTCGAGCAAGATTGAAGAGAGACCCATCAGTTCTCCAGTGGAGGAAGACATCCCCTGGTGACTCTTTGAATGTGTGTTGCAGTAAGACAGCAAAATAAGTGCAAAAGAGGGTTGGTGCTAAGACATCACATTGCTTTACTCCGCTATTGATGTTGAAACTGTTTGATGTTGAACCGTCAAACTGAATGGTGGCCTTCATATTTTCGTGGAATGAGATGATGAGCTGTAGCAGTATTAGGGGACTGCCAATTTTTCCAAGCACCATGTACAATCCTGATCTACTGACTGCATCAAAAGCCTTTGTCAGATCGACGAACGCAGTATGTAATGGCAGTCGTTGCTCCCTGCATTTTTCTTGTAGCTGACGAATAGAAAAGATCATGTCCATGGTTGAGCGGTTTGATCTGAAACCGCATTGGCTCTCTGGTACGACTCTTTCTGCTAGTTTCTGAAGTCGCTTCAGGATGATCCTAGCGAAAGCTTTTCCAGTGATGCTTAGCAGTGAGATACCCCTGTAGTTGTTGCAATCTCCTTTGTCCCCTTTGTTTTTGTAGAGTGTGGTGATTTTGGCATCTCTCTCATGTCATGTGGAATTTCTGCTTTCAGCCAACAAGTCGTTAGTAGCTTGTAGAGATATGGGAGGAGGGTCTCTTTGTTCTTTCAGCACTTCAGCAGGTATGTTGTCATTTCCTGCTGCTTTTCTGCAAGCGAGTTCATCGATTGCAGAGGTAAGTTCTTCTTCTGTTGGTGTTGTATCAAGTTCTGACATTTCGGAGACCTGAGGAATGGCCTCATGCAGCTGTCTATCAACATGTCGTTCCTCTCAGTATAAGTCTGAATAGTGTTCCACCCATCTTTCCATTTGTTTCTTCTTCTTGTCTGTCAGCTGTTCACCTGTCGCAGACTTTAGAGGCGCCACTTTGTTAGCTGTTGGTCCAATAGCAACTCTCATGTTTTCATACATTTTCCTGATATTACCTGTATCGCTGGCCTGTTGGATTTCTGAGCATAACTTGTCCCAGTACTGATTGGCACACTTACTGGTTTCTCTCTGAAGGTTGGATTCAGCAGCACATAGTTGTTGCCTTGTACTCTCTGTTGGATTTGTGTTGTGTTCTATCAGAATCTTATGCTTTTTCTCGAGTAGTGGTGCAAGTGTTGATGCACTGGCCTCAACCCAGTCCCCCTTGTAAGGTCTTTCTATTCCAAAAGTAATCGACGCAGAATTATAAATTGTTGATCTCATGCTATTCCACATGTTGTCTGGGGATGAGCTATCTAGATGTTGGAGCTCTTCTTTAACATGTTCTTGAAATTTTGCCTTTAACGCTGGGTCTTTGGTATTTCTTATGTTGATCTTAGGTTTCTTTTGTTTTTCAGCTCTTGGTGTTTTCTTCGTGACTCTCTTTGCCTTAGCTATAACTAAAACGTGGTCTGTGTTGCATGCTGCACTGTACAAGGATCTTGTTTGCTTTACCATGTTGGCATCTTTCTTTCTGACGATGATGAGGTCGATTTGGTGCCAATGGCCTGATCTTGGATAGCACCAAGAAACTTTGTGTCTGTCCTTGCCACTGTAGAAGGTGTTAGTGATGCAAAGGTTGTTATTTGTGCAGAATTCTAAGCGTCTCTGACCATTCTCATTGATTTTTCCCAGCCCAAAAGGTCCAAGGCAGGTGGGACATACTTTGTTTTCAGTACCTACTCTTGCATTGAAGTCGCCCATGAGAAACAGGTGGTCTGCTTTTGGGACGTTGTTGATTGCATCCTGAAGTTCCTTGTAAAACTGGTCTTTTTTTCTCATTTTCTGTTGTTAGGGTTGGGGTGTAGGCGCTGATGAAGTGAGCCTTTCCAGTTTTGGTTTCCATTTCCATGACAGTGATACGTTCGGATATACCTTGGAGGGTGCTGATCCTGTTCAGCAATCTGTTTTGTACTGCAAAGCCCACACCATGGATTCTCCTCTCATCTTGTCCAAGACCCTTCCAGAAGAATGTGTAGTTTCTTTCCCTGATGGTACCAGAGTTAGCAAGTCTTGTCTCTTGCAGGGCAGTGATGTCTACATTGAGTCGTGTGAGCTCCCTGTCTATGATTGCTGTCTTTCTGATGTCCTCTGTTTTCTCCAGGTCGGTAGTGTCCAATCCGGTTGTCATTGTTCTAACATTCCAGTTCCCCAGTTTCCATGGAGTTAGTTTTACTCTTTTTTTGCCTGGTGCTGGATTTAACGTCTGCTTTTCGGTTTTTGTCCTAGCTCCATACACCCATAGAAGCAGACGTGGCGGATCAGCACCTTACTGACTGGGGGCTGCCCAGTCTGAGACGGGCAGTAGCTGATCAGTGTGACTGAATAGTCACTCCCATCGTCAAAGGTGACCCGTGGCAACATCCTGTTCCGCCAAATAAGGATGTCTTATAACCCGTAAACTGCCACCTCCCGTGTTATTTCCCTTGCTCGTCACAACAAGGATGAAGTGTCCTCTCCATAATCATATAAATGCTGTTGTAGCTGTGGTT
Organism: Aplysia californica; assembly: GCF_000002075.1. Taxonomy (NCBI): domain Eukaryota; kingdom Metazoa; phylum Mollusca; class Gastropoda; order Aplysiida; family Aplysiidae; genus Aplysia; species Aplysia californica. The sequence continues at coordinate 157,533 of NW_004797551.1, forward strand.
CTGATCCCCTGTATTCGCTCTTTTGCAGCGTCCTCCCAGAAATATTGAAAAAGCTAAATGCCTAGGCCTGACTATATGGAGAACGTGCCTTGCCCAATTTGCACGAACCCCACCTCAACTTAGCTGATTTAGTCCAAAGGAGAGACCAGGTCAATACATTTGGAACCAGTAAAGTTGCAGGGGCTGCCAGAAGATAGTTCGGATCCTTCCTCCCTGTCGACTGCCTTTGGGCCCCTCCCTCCGGATTTGTTTAAGGTTTACTCCCTTAACCTTTCATACTCCTGTATGCACCTACAAGGCAGTAGGAACAGCTGCAGGTAGTACCATCTACTGTTGTTATATGGTAGCAGCACTAAGGCTGACCTGACAGTTTTGGGGAATATTGAATCAATAACAACAAAAAGACTGTGAAAGATATCATAATAAAAACAAGGCAACAAGGTCATGAGCCAAATCAGTTGCATTGCGCCCAAATGTTTTTTGTTCTTTTTACCTTCCATGAAGGAAAATCTATTGGGCCCCCACTATATCAAATGAATCCCATTGGCAGTGCGCACTGGGTGCACAAGGAAAAGGCAAGACAGTAGGACAAACAGACGGATGAAACAACAAGCGGGGAAGGAAAAAATACTTGGTCTACCAGTGGCGCCCACTTTAAAACCACGTACATTTTGGAACACATCGTATAGCAAAGTATTGTATCGGTAGGGGAGTTAATATCAAGCCAATAGAGCTTTCCATCTCTGCAACCGATTGTCTAGTTTTGTTAGCAGTAATGTTAGGATCTCAAGACTCTCACTCATAAGGTCGTGGGTTCGAATCCCAATGTTGTGTCCTTGGGAAAGGCCTTTTACAATTGCCTCACCTCCACCAAGTGGTACCCAGTCATGGACAGGGAAAGAGCTTGTTCGGTTTGTCAGTGTTTTAGTGCATCTCCTAATCTGCAGCTTGCACTGCACGCTTCCTAGGAAACTGAGAATGTTTCTGCGAGTAGTGTTCTAGGGTAATAATAGATGGTTAAAGTGTATAGAGCATGCTGTAGAGCATGGATATGCACTATATAAAAGCAATTCATAATACTATTATCACTATACATCACTGGGGGCTCCAGTGGCTAAGTGAGTAGTGAGTTTTGACTCAAGCAATGTCAAGCAAGTGTCGGTGACACGGTGATCAGATGGGTGGTCACTGGAGTGTGTCCTTGAGCAAGACACGACAACCCTAGCTCAAATTACAGGGCGCTGCACAGTGGCGACCGACAGTGGCATTGTTTGTAACCTGTTCTGTATTTGTGTAATAGTGTGTATTTATGTATGTATTTATGCATGTATGTATTTATGTATTACGTATTTATAATTATGTATTTATGTATGTATGTCTGCCATTGTAAAACAAAGTGCCCTTCTGGGACAAAATAAAAATGTAATTATATTATTATTATTATTATTATTATTATCATAAGGGTTACTATCATTCTTAAGACTAAAGGCCATACAGAAATGCTGTGCTGAATACCAAATTCGACTGATGATCCTTTAAAAAAAACTTTGTTTTGAGAAAAGCACAGACTTCTCATACACCTTGACCTAGTTTCAGACTTACATAGTCTATGCCTGTTACCGATAATATAAAATCCCATTCACAAAATTCAAAGTGCTCTCAATAGCTCCCAAGGCAAAAAAACAACCCAACTGACCTGAAGAGTTGAGCAATCCAAACGAGTCGAGATCTTTGACGATGGTAATTTCTTGTGGGACACTGTTTTGATCCGCTACACGGGTGATTGAAACAAGTCGACGTCGATCCTTTCCCTCCTTCCCTTCCTTCAAAACATTGGCAGGCCTCTCTGGTAAACTCATCTTATTTCCCAAGCAAAGTGAGACTGGAGACAGAGAAGGACAATGTTCACATACCTCTAAACAATTTTTGTTCCAAGAGAGAGAGAGGGAGAGGGAGAGGGAGGGAGAGAGAGAGAGAGAGAGAGAGAGAGAGAGAGAGAGAGAGAGAGAGAGAGGGGCATACCCCCCAGAAACCCCCCAAGTTGTCAAAAACTATTGTAATATATAGTTGTAGTGCGTATAAAAATATCTATACATTATCTCATAAACTAATAATTTGCAGTGGATATATACTCTAAATTCGTAAAACAGATAAAATTGAACAAGAAAACTGCTTTAAAAAAGCATGAGATGGGTCCATGAGTAAAATAATACCTTAAGTAACAGACTAGAAATCTCACAGAAATTGTGAATGATAAAGTTATGGGGGGAATTCAGGGAGAGGGCATGAGTGCCCCTTCTGAAACCCAAAAGATTTTTTTGCTCGAGGGGACATTCCCTCAATGAGAATACAGAACTAAACAAAACAACGATTCTAGCATTTCGTTGCCATTTTTTGGTTAAAAATTTGCCACATAAAATGGCAAAAGTTGCCAAAAAAGTTGAAATTAATTTTCAAGCTTTCAACTCTCTGTGACGACATAGCAATATAGTATGTTGACAGAGGATACAACTTAAAATCTGAAGCACCAGAATTTCTTGTGCTCTGTTTTAACTCATTCAACCGCGGGAGTTTTCCCCGAAATTGTACCCAGAAATCGGTCATTTTGGCACTTATGTAAGGGCCCACTAGTAACCATAAATATATAATCCAACTGCTTTGAAATTTGGCACAAAGTACAAACTAAGATGGATCTTATCAAATTTGAAGTATGTATCTTTAGTAGTTCTGCCTTGGGGTGTTGTACAAATTTGACATTTTTGGGGGGGGCTTATAATTTTTTTTAGCACCGAATGAGCAAGACAACATTGATTCAAATATGATTGTGGGTGTCTAGAACTTTTATTGTACGCCATGTACAATAAAGACTGTTGAATACTTTCAGGAATTAAAAAAAATATGTATGTGTGAGAAAGGCAGAGAAAATCGATTGTGAGACATGCTCAGCCGATCGGTGTCAACAAACGTGCTGAAAGTGCCTTCACAAAAAACGCGATTTCTCCGTGTGCAATGACAGTAAAAACAAAATCCCAGCACCCCTCTAGGCAGAATTGGCCGGGGTAATAATAAATTGACCTTACATAAAACTTGAGGCCGTTTTCTGAATCAAAATAACTAGTACGGAACAAAACTATAGAACTGATTATCGCAGTTGTGGGATGGAACGCAGCCCATGAGCTGACCGAGCCGATATCTCGGTCACCGGATCGAGTGATTTAAGCATCAAGTATATCATAATTTGTAGCCGCACATAGTGTAAAATCGTGAAAAATAAAGGTTTCACAAAGGAATGAAATAAAAATTAAAACAGCACATAAACAACAACAAAAAAGGGCATGTGTCCACTTTTATCAGAAGATTGGCCATTTTAACCCTAAACGTGTGAAATTCAAGAAAAAGGACAGGATATTATGAAAATTATAGGAATCACACACAAGGGGCCTGCCAGTGTCAGTATTCGGTTTCGGTGGAGAACAACATGAAATTAAATGACACGACATAACACACAAAAAATAGAAATACCACACATCAGAACAATAACAAGAAAAAAAAAATTAACACACCAACAAATTTTATTAAAGCACAACAAAGAGGGAAACATAAATGAGAAACAGCAATATTTATAGTATGTAATGTACTAGTTGCATTCTTCACATGAAAATAACAAATCAACGTGGTGTAAAAAAGTGAGAGAAAGTAGAAAGAGACGAAGTGAAGTGGAAATGAAAATAAACTTTCTTTCTAAAAGTAAAAGAGGTTCGGTGTCTTTAAAAAAAAAAAAAATTTAATTAGATCTACCCGCGTTTTTTTTTTTTTGTTGTTTATTAAAATTCCCCAAGGGTGTTTTGCTTGTTTGTTGACAAATGCAAAAATTTTAACAAAACATTGGAAAGTAGAAATTTGTCTCCTCTTTTTATTCAGTAAATTTTTACTTATAATGTTATATGCACCCACACACAGATGCATTGATTTGTGAGGGCTAAACTGCCATAATTTTTGCTGTAGAACACACATACTAAAATCTAAAACCCTTGCAAATTAATTGTATTCAAGTAAATATCATTCCTAATTTAGCCAAAACATCAAATCATTGTGAAATGCAGGGGGGCATGCCCACCTGGAAACCCCCATTTTGTTAAAATATTAGTAAAATATTACTTTTTTCAAACATAAATAACTATTGATTTGCGGCAAAATTCAAGGCCATATTCGTGTTCAGCATGCAAAATACTACTACTACTAGAAAAAAAGTAAATATATATATATATAAAACGTGTACACGAGACGGTGCATGAGTTTAAAAAACCCAAACTTTTTGGGGTTTTTTATGCACCCGTCTCATGTTCACGTTTTACTTCTTTTCTAATAGCATGCTGAACACAAAAATGGCCTTCATTTTTGCCGCAAATAAATAGTTATGGAGTTATTGATGTTTGAAAATAGTAAATTTAACATTATAGGGGGGATTACAGGGGGGGGCATGCCCCCCCTGGCCTAAAAAAATAGGCCAGCACTATTTCTCCGAGCGTTCGGGAAAATAAAGCTAGGCACTATTTCTCCGAACGTTCGGGAAAATAAAGCTGGGCACTATTTCTTCGAACACTCTCAAATCTCATCCTTTCCCGCAAATTTAGGATATTATATAGATCTATAATTATAGTATAGGCCTACCAAAGATTGTTCGTATACAATATGGTTCAATCGGTCCAAAAAAATGTCCGCAGTAAATATTTATATAAAGAAATGCTACAATTCCAAACAGTTTTTCGCTACAGATATGACGTGTTGCCTATGAAGGGTGCTGCTCTTAAATGTAATGTGTTGTGTTCACTCGTGTGCTGTCTAGATCTAGATCTAGATATACGGAGGGTTATTGATAACAACACATAGAACTGACATCTGCGTTTGTCACTGCTGCGACCAATGTACAGTGGAACTCGGGTTCAACGAGCTAGGATTCAACGAGAACTCGGATTCAAAGAAATGAGATAGATTCCCCATTTTTTTTCTTCTTTAAAATCAATAAAAATAAAACCTGGATTCAACAAGCACTTAAATCAGCGAGCTCGGATTCAACGAGGTCGCTTCCAGGGTGAACAGCCCCCCGCAGACGTGACTTCGCTCATTTTTCTCCCAGAACGAACTTTATCTATTCGCGGAAACCATCCATTGTACCTACATCGTGAACCATTATTCACTTAGCCGATTGCTCGCAACCAATCAGCGGCCTTTTTCCATACTAACACATGCGTCGTTGGCACACGCACATGTCTACTCTGGCGTATGTCGGGGTCGGATGGGTGGCCTGCACACGTGTGGCTGTGTGTGCGTGCGTGTCGGGGAGGGGGGCTAGCGGTCCAGGCGTTGGAACGTCGCAGATACAAACGCGTCACAGTCTTTTTTTTCCTTAGCAACTGATCATTATTACAATGATAAGCTAGTCTTGACGTAGATCTACGTAATGAATTGTGCGCTGGTCAGTGGAATCAAAAGTTGCCGTAATGCTAGGCTCTACACAGCAACACAACTTTTTGGTAAACAATCAGGTGTGTGCATTTGAACGAATCGATCTTTTTTTTTACACAGCTCATAATATGCAGGCATTTCAAGCACTACTTGTGACTTCTCTTTATACACATTACTTGCTTAGTGCCTGTAATTATCTATACAAAACCTCATGTTTGCTATAACGAACACTCGGATTCAACGAGATTTTAGCTCAGGCCCGGCGACCTCGTTGAATCCGAGTTCCACTGTACTGACACTGGCAAGCCCCTTAATGTGTGTGATTCCATAACTTACATGTAATATCCTGCACTTTTTTAAAATTATGCATTTATTTAGGGTTAAAACAGCCAATCTTCTTCAGACAGGTGGACACACCCTTTTATTTGTTAATGTTTGTTGTTGTTTATGGGCTGTTCTAATTTTGATTTCTTTCTGTTGTGAAACCTTTCTTTTTCACGTTTTTACACTCATCTAAAAATCTCTAGACTATCTCTTGAAAATTGAAATAGATATAGAACCAAAAATTTTCTCCTGTGTGTGTGTGTGTGTTTATGTATGTGCATGTGTGAGTGTGCCTGTGTGTGGTAGTAAGTGGAGAGTGAGGAGTGTGTGTGTGTGTGTTTGTTTTCGGGGCTTTGTTTCAGCCTTTATTCAGTAACAGTTCAAAGTATACAAAAATAGAAACACAGGATCCATTCACTCCAGGGCTCATGGGTCATTCGTCTCTTTCAGTTTCACTCATTCATTCAATTCCCGTGTTTTCTCCCGCGGCTCATCCACGTCCACATGACTTTCATACCCCACCTCCTCCCTCCATGAACACACAAAGAAAATCTCACTCATTCCCTAGCACCCTGCGAACCATGGACAATAATATAGCCAAAACACTGCCTGAGCTGCATTCCTTTCGTTCGTGAGCTGTGGACCAGGCCAGGGGGTCGGTGTCGTCGTCGTGTAGTTGCTGTCGCCTGTGGATACACTTGCACATATATTCTTCCTTTCACCCGCTCTGTCACTCACACTGTCTCTCCATCCACAGCTCAGCTCGTCATACGTTCAAAAGTTGCCCACTGGTCACGTTTAGTTAGTGTGTGTACATGTGCATGATGGTGGTAAGTGTGTGGTGGGTGTTACTGAAGGTTGTCTGTAGGCGGGCTTGCCATGCGGTGTTCCTTCCCACCCAGACCAGAGGCAGAATGAAAGTTGGCGCCGAACTCTCGCAATAAATAGGCAAAAAATCACGAGACTGGAAGCTGGAAACCGTTCGGAGAAATAAAGATCGGCACTATTTCTCCGAACGTTCGGAGAAATAGTCACTTCGAAAAAAATATGGGGGGTTTCAGGGGGGCATTTCACAATGATTTGATGTTTTGGAAGGGTTTTAGTGGCCACAGCAAAAATTATGGCAGTTTAGCCCTCAAATCGATGCAGTTATGTGTGGGTGCATTAGTAAAAACTTACCAAACTTTTCTTACCCATTATTCATACAATCTACCACTACCAGTCTCCTTGCGTAGCATTTTGTAAAGGCCACCTCTATTCTCACCCGGAGTGAGAATAGTGCAGGCGAGTCTTGTGGCTATTCTCACCCGATGCGCGTTCACCAAATTTTGCGTTCACCCTAAACCACAGAATTCTACACTGTGATAACAGAAAAATTGTAAAATTCTGTGCCGTGAACAAACGTTCCATTACAACTGTAGCCTACTAAAAGCGTACAATTTTGTCTGTGGGCAGTGGAGAGAGAGAGAGAAAGAGAGAGAGAGGGGTAGCGCGAGAATTTCCGGGCAAAACAAAATGGCGACCCGCGTAGTTCGGCTCGATTCGAAAAGTTAAATAGCCGTAGCATCTTTGTAAACAACCAAATTAATTTACTTTTGTGTTTTAACATCATTTTTTAACTTTGTTTTGGTCAATTTGATCGTCCACACCGATAGACAGTATTCAGAAAGAGACAGAGAGAGAGAGAAGAGGGGAGGAGTTGATCTTGCGAGAACTTCCGGCGGGTGAGAATAGCCACTTTCTTTTGTAAAAGTTAGCAGCACAATACTGTTACCTTTTTGAATTAAACCTAATTCCTCAATCATAAGAAAAAAGACAAAGAACATTTCAAATAATTAAAGTAATAATATTAATAAATAACAGAGCACAGTAAATAATAGAATCCAGAGATCTACTAGAATCTAGATTAGTCCTTCAAGTAAAAGCAAAGACATTTCATTTAAAGAAACGAAGTGTATACAGACCCGGTAACCGGGAACAAAGTCACGAAGTATACAGACCCGGTAGGGGAACTCTTTGGTAAGATTGTACTTTACCGGACCACCGGTCGGAACTACTTTCGCTATGGCGCCCCTGGTGCCTAGTGGCCCGCTATTCTTCGTTTCCGAGCTCCCCTATTCACTCTCCTACTCAGTTTTCTACATCCTCACTCTTCAACTGCCAGCAATCGACTGACGTCTCTTACTGGGTTTTTCAGTCATCACGACCGTGCCACCGTGCCCTTTGACCCATGACCCTGACATATTGAGGCTAATTGGTCAATCTTATCACGTGGTCCACTATTCTTATTTGCTCGCAACTCTGCTGGGTGGCCTAGGCCTACTCCTGGTCCGGCAAAGTACAATGGAGGGCTAAAGATGCACACGAGAGCTCATTTGCATAATTGCAACCCCCTCGGCCCTGCTCGCGACTTGGCGAGTATCTACCCCGATTGTCCGCTCATGTTATTGTTTATAATATGTGTGTGTCAGTGTCTTTAAATTATTGTTGCCAGGGGGGCCCCTGAATGTAAACACGACTGTCCGCTCATGTTATTGTTTCGCATTTTTGTGTGTTTTCTTTATTATAGTTTCCAGGGGGGCAAGCCCCCCTGAACCCCCCTCCCCCTCCCCACTGTTGGTATGATACATGGTGGTTCACCAAAGTTAAATCTCCTGCCCACTCTCAACCACCAACTCTCGCTCACCTCGCCTCGCCAGTTGCCGCTGGCTTGCGCTGTGCGTGCGCGAAGTCGCCCGCGGAACTACCTTTTGTCCGCACGCAGAGTACTATGACTATGAGAGCGTAGTTAGGCTAGGTGTGCGTAGTAATCACAAACCGAGACGGGTGGTCCGGTAAAGTACAATCCAGCCAACTCTTTTGTGATTTCGGGAAGTTTCAGCCCCCAGACCCGGTAGAAACCTAGTGTGTGTGTGTGTGTGTGTGTGAGAGAGAGAGAGAGAGAGAGAGAGAGAGAGAGAGAGAGAGAGAGAGAGAGAAGGAGAGAGAGAGAGGGGGAGAGAGAGAGAAAGAGAGAGAGAGAGAGAGAGAGAAAGAGAGGAGGGGGGGTGCTAGCAAAATGTATGCCCCAGTTGGCAGGAGGGAACGAGAGAAAGATAGAGTGGGAAATAGGTGGGGACAAATAAAGACAGAGACAAACAAAGAAAAAGAGAAGGCGAGCGATACAGAGAGGAGAGAGAAAGAGAGAGAGAGAGAGAGGGGGGGGGGGGGGGGGCTGCTCGATTGAAATTATGACATTGTAACTTGCTCTTTTCTTCAAATTGTGATTTCCCTAACTCCAAAACGGAGGAAAAAGGATCGTTCATCGAAATGACATCCGCAATCTTCATTTAGATCTAGGCTAGCCGCGAAACTAGATCAAAGATTTAGATCTAAGTTAGTCTGCCTAGATCTAGATCATAGATAGATCTAGAAGTAAGAACCTAGATCTAGGTCTACCCTGAGCCAAGAGGGCGCTGGAAACTCTCTGAAATCACAAAAGAGTTCCCTTACCGGGTCTGTATACTTTGTGACTTTGTTCCCGGTTACCGGGTCTGTATACACTACACTCCCTTAAAGAAAAGAGGCATCCACATTCTACTCACAGTTACTGAACCAATCAACCCTCAGTGCGTGGACCCAGACGTGTGGAGCCTGACTTGTGTTGGGAGACGAGTGTAAGCTTAGATATACATACATGTAGATCTGTCTAGATTCTAGAGATCTAATCTAGATTAGACCAACGCTAAGAGGGTCTCGCCCTCGGCTCTTATTAAAAAACTCTAGGCTAGCCAAGGCCAAGAGTAAGAGTCTCAGCCGTCTGACAGCTCAGCAGGGGTGGGGTGTGCATGCGGTGTGTTCTAGCTCCTGGAACCGAGACCTAGATCTAGATCTATCGTCCGTTATTCCCTTACAAACTTCATTGTCTTCAATTTTCAAATCATGTCAATAGAAGGCCTCTACGCGACACCGACAATGCATTTTATTTTTAGTTAGAAGGCCGCGTTACTCTCCGTCTCCGTCTCTGTCTGAGTCGGTCCAAGTACCGTCAGGAGCGTTCTCCGTCTTCACTCACCCAAAACAGAAACTGAAAGTTGCAACAGTACAGTATCCTTTACTTTTAGCTTTCTTTTTCATGAGGAATTTGAACATCGTAAATCTCCTGTAGGCAAGATCTAGACTCTAGATCTAATCTAATGTCAGTCACAACAACAATGTTGTTTTGTGATTTGATTTTGTTGATGGGGGTCTTTATTTTTTAAAGGTAGAAATAGGGCAAACATAAAAAAGTGTAAGATCTTTAAAATTCGGCTTCGGCAACGATTCAAACTGCAAATGATTTAAAAGAATATATTATATTATAGCATGCACTTCTCAGACGTGTAAATCAATCGATTATGAGCCTTGCATGAAACTTGTATAACTGAAAAAAAACCCCACGATGGAATTTTAAACTCTGCTTATTGCAAAGCTAAAGGCAGAAAAAATATCACTAGTTGGCTGAAAAGAAGGAAACATTGAGGCAACTGAAAGTGTTTAATGGTGGACGCAAAGTAACATCAAGGTCCTATGGTGTAATGGTTAGCACTCTGGACTCTGAATCCAGCGATCCGAGTTCAAATCTCGGTAGGACCTGAATTTTTTTTTTGGGGGATGTTTTTCATTGTAATTTTTTCTTAAAAAGGAACGTTTTGTATGAACAGTCTTTGGTACTACATTATTGTTTTATATTCACTACCGGCTTCTCTGATTAACTATAATTTATAGTACTCGGCGCCGCTGTTGTCTTACTGAGTCTTGGGTTACACGTGTCAATGCTGTCATAAAACACATC
>NW_004797551.1:170201-174850 GCF_000002075.1 Aplysia californica
CCCGAAGTCTCTATACCAATTCCAATCCACTTTTCTCTGACAGACAAGGGGCAGCACTCCCGTTGAAGCTATTGTTGCCCTAGACAACAAACGATGCGAAGCCAAGGGAGAGTCAATGGCGACGGGAGCGCATGATTGAAGGCTTCGCATCTGCTAGACTCGATAGATAAACTGTGCCGAAATTTCTCGTGTAAAGAAGTTGATGGTAGAGTAAACATAAACAATGACATCCATCGAGCTTTTCAGAAAGTCGGATCCTAGCGCCAAAGTCCCGCCCGACTGGGGCACAGGCAGATACAGCAATGAAGATTTATGGCTCCCCCGAGGACCCACCTGGCAAACTACGTAAGATAAACTTGATTCTTTGACATCTTTGATTAGACAATGTAGCTTTTTTGTATAGTACGTTAAATAAATCTATACACATTTTGGTGATGCCAAGTGTTTAGTCTTACTTATTTTCGTTGATCTTTTATTATTTTTCAGTCCGAATACTCTCTTCCAAAATAATAAGGCAAATACATCCACCATGTTTTCACAAATTTGGACTTTATAGTCATTGCAAATTGCTACATTTTTTACACGTTTAATCATTTTCGTTGGAACTAGCCTATATTGATTTAAGCTTAGTAGTAATTTTAATTGGGTATCGTCCTTAAATATTTCACACGTTTTTTTTAAACTGGGGAGGATTGGGTTCTTGGGGCAATTATTATACTATTATACCCTCCAGCCCTTGGCCGAAAAAAAAATATGGGGGAAAGGGGGGGGGGGGGGTTAAAGAGGTTTTGTCCTCTCCCCTTTTCTCTGTAATGTGATGTTTTGCAATTATATAAGTATGAGATTTTCCGAAAAACAATCGATTTGCGATGGTTTTACATGCCTTGTATATGTGTGTTCTGCTACAAAAAATGTGGTTTAACCCCCCAAAAGCAGTGCTTTAGCATACGGGAGTTAAAGTGAAAATTTATTGTCAATCTGTTCCATATACACTCTCAGCAATCATTATAATTACCCCCCAAAAAATGAATAAATACTGATAAATACAGTCGAACCTGCGTAAGACGGCCACCCATTGTCGAGGAGAAAAGTGGCTGTATTAGACAGGTCGCCATCTTAGGCAGGACTGATCAAGATGAAGAGAATAAACCAATCCTTTCTGAGGTTCCAACCGAAGGTAGTCGCATTGTTGTTGTTGTTGTTATTGTTGTAATTGTTATTGTGGTTGTTGTTTTTGCTAGTTTTTGTTGTTGTTGTTGCTGCTTTTGTGCAAGGGTGACAATAAAATTAAATGTGTCAGACAAGGAGGACCGAGTGCTATGGTAACGGGTCGCCACCACTCGGAGAATGAGCGACACTTCTGTCGCAAGTTCATGTTGATGTCCATTGTTACATTGTTAAAGACTGGCTAAACAGTGACCTTTCATCTCTCTAATGATTTGTGTATGAGTTCTGGGCGGGGCTTATGGGTTAGGAGGAATCACACGCTTACTTCACCAGCAGCTGAAAATGTGTTACCTATTGGTCAACAGTGGGAGGGGCTAACACAACATGATTGTTGGACTACCTAACAACAACGACAGGTAATTGGATTATGACGGCTCGCCCACAACGCCAGGGGCCAATGCACAATTTATGATAAAACGTAATGGAGTCACTATAGTGGCCGTCTAAGACAGGTGTTATTGCTTGGTGTGATAGGGGTTGTGTGTTAAAATATGGTGGCCGTGGCCGTGTTGGACAGGTGCCCATTTTACACAGTTAGATTATATAGCAAAAACGCAAGGGGGAAATGGAAAGTGGCCGTTTGTGCAGGTGGCCGTCTTATAGAGGTGGCCGTAGGGCAGGTTCGACTGTATGACATAATCACAAGGCCTACTTTTCGGTTTAAATTGTCATCTCAAATGAATCTTAAAAATTTTTTAAAAATAAAGCTTTAAATCTGGCGAGATCCTCGCCTTGTATCTTTGCCAAAATATTCTGCTTTGCAATTCTCTTTTCTCTTCTCATTTGGCCTTAGCCTGGCTTGGGCGAAATACACCTCCTTGCACACACTCGAGTGTGGTAATGTCATATATGTATATATATTGTCACATGAGACCATAATTATATCTGTGAGTGTTTACTCTGGGACTTAAGACAAGATTAAGAGAAATATACAATTGTTTCCTCAGTGGCCAGCCTTTGGAACACAACTACTCGCTCACAGCACTCAAGCTGAGTAACGTGAGGGATAATGATGAACTGTGAGTAGAAAAACTGAGGACATTAATGTTGTAACTCAAAACTCTGAGCTAATCAGATCATATTCTAAACTGCAATCTTACACAGAACAACACTATGCAATTTACAGGACTTGTTTTTCTGTCTGTCTGTCTGTCTGTCTGTCTGTCTGTCTGTCTGTCTGTCTGTCTGTCTGTTTCTCTGCCTGCCTGCCCGCCTGCCCGCCTGCCTGTTGTCTGTCTGACTGTCTCTTTCTCTCTCTTACTCTCTCTCTCTCTCTCTCTCTCTCTTCCTCTCTCTCCCTCCCTCTTCCTCCCTCTCCCTCCCTCTCCCTCTCTCTTTCTCTGCATGCTTCCTTCATTCTGATTTATATTCTTTTTTAAAATTAATTTTAGTTGTTATCCGTCTTTTTAATCTAGTACAAGTGTGTGTGTTTTGTTTTTTTTTGCTTTTGGTATCTTAAGATACTGTCAATCAGTATTACATGCTGTTACCTTCATACTACAGGCTATATATCTCAAGATTACTGACACTAATGTTATTTGCTTTGCAACACAACAAATGAGTCTCTTGTCACACTCAACTGTTTCAAGATATCGGGCAAAACTCTCAATTTTCTCACAACTGTGTGTTTCTGACTCCCCAAGCTCAAGCGACTGTAACTTTGGAACCAAAGAAGCTAGACTGATACAGTTCTCACCCCCTTGTAGGGCTTGAAAAGGTCTTTAGTTTGACATCGAGAATGTTTTGTCTGACAGATGACTCATTTTGTCGAGTTGCTACCCAATTGGTAGGCCTTCATGATGAAAAAGACATTATCACAGAGACCAAAAGTGAGTTTTGGAAAAGTAATAGTTTTCTAAAAAACCCAATTTTTTAACCTTTTAACAATATTTAGCGGGTGATTGGTGGGCACTCTGGTGTGGTTTACTTATTCTTTCCTATCAAACATCCATCGTCCCTCTCTCTCCTTCTTTTCTTTGCATGTTACTCTCTAGTAACACCTCTAATCTTTGGCGCTTATGACATATTTGTGTTGTAAATGCCGTAAAACTCTTACTAAAACTTAACTAAACTTAACACAATATTTTTCCATTCCAGTGTACCAAGGCCCCAGGGCACGGACATTTCGTGAGTTGATTCATTTTCCAATTTTCTCTTGTAATGATTTTGGTTATTTTCTATTGACTATAACTTATGGTAGGCCTATAAGTTTCACACCTGTGAAATGAGATGCCTAAAAATACTTTGAACATCACGAGAAGTGACAGGGTGAGAAAGGAGACTTTCAGAGAACAAGTTGGCTCAACTCCCAGCTTTGAGTACATAAATAGCATCAATTAAAATGATTTGGACTTCTGTCAAGACTACAATTATCAGACAATATAGTAATAGCAGTGAGAGCAGACAATCATAGATCAAATGGATACAGAGACATGAAAAGATGGCCAGAAGGGGTCGGAGAAACATAAGATAAAAGCAATACAACCATACAGTAGGCGATACAACAAACAAAATGTTAGCTTTTCCCCTTGAAACTGTAAGGTAAAATTAACAGAGGCCGGAAAAAACTGAAAAAAGTTAAAGTGCAATCAAGTCAGGGAGAGATTTTGCGAGGGTTGTTGGAGGGTGCGAGTGATAGAACCTATTTTTCTTCTCTCCCTCTTTTGTGTGGGGGATTGGAGGGTGTCACTGGTAGGTTCAAAGGTCCAGCTTTGTTTTCTTTCCGTCTGTTGTTCATGTTTGTGTAGGTGGTAGGAGAGCACCATTAGCAGGTCCCACTTCTTTCTTTCCCTTCTATTGTTTGTGTCTGTGTGTCTGTCTAGTTAACGGGTGGTTTGAGGGCGCTTCTGGTAGGTCCTACTTCTTAGCTTTCCTTCTGTTGTTTCTGTCTGTCTGTATAACTTTTTTTCTTACACTAAATGACCATCATGGTGTCGATGTGCTTCTCTTTACTCAAAGAAAATCAAAGAAAATCTGTCTAGTTATTCCATTATTCTGCTCTATCATTAATGTGACAATGTGTTTATCTCAGCTCAAACTCAAATGAAAACATTTTGTCTGTATGTTAGTGTTTTATTTTCCAATTTCTTTGGCCTAGGCATATGTGCTGAAAGAGTAGTCAAACCTTGTCTAACTGCCACCTATTCAAGACAATCACCTGTACAAACGACCACTTATCCACTATCCAGGACATCCATCAGTCTAAGACGAGCGCTTTTCTCCTCTAAAATGGGTGGCCATCTATGATAATTTTGATTGTATTTCTTGCTTGGGTGAACTTTGCTAACAGGTTTTCCACACTCAGCAAAACTAGCTGAAGTGTAAAATATTCACTTCATTACATGATCTCTATGGTCATACTTTTCGTGAGTTTTCCCTGACATTGACCTGATCTGGTCTAAAAAAATCCCCCCCCAGCAAAC
>NW_004797551.1:175454-182935 GCF_000002075.1 Aplysia californica
ATATACATATATATACTAGGTTGTTTTTTTGTTTGTTTGTTTTTTGTTAGGTTCTGATAAGCCATCTGCCCTGTTCTGCAAGTGTAGTGCTTTTTTCTTCTATATTTTTTAATGGATTTTTATTTCCTTTTTGTGGTGGACAAGGAAGTACGACGGAACACCGAAAAAGCGTCTACCAAGACGATAGGCTGTCTGTCTGTCTGTCTGTCTGTCTGTCTGTCTGTCTGTCTGTTTGTCTGTCTGCCTCTTGTCTGTCTGTCTGTCTGTCTGTCTGTCTGTCTGTCTGTCTGTCTGTCTGTCTGTCTGCCTGCCTTGGTAAACCAAAGTTCCCCACTGTGAACCAAACAAAAAGTAGTCTTTTTCTTAATTTTTATTTTATTATACGGTACTCACTTATTTTAACAACTTTTGTGGGAGTGGTTGGCGGGTGTTCTAGTGTGGTTTGCTCCTTCTTTTTCTGTTTACTTGTCGTCCTTATCACTCCTTCCTCTGTTATTGTATGTTACTCTCTCGTTACACCTTTAATCTTAGGCACTTATCTGACCTATTTGTGTTGCAACTTCAGCACTTATGTGACCTATTTATGCAAGTTCCGTAAAACTTAAAAAAAAAAAAACAACAACTGAATAACATGTTTGTTTTTGGGGTTTTTTTCTGTGCAGGGTTCCCCTACAGGCATGAAATACAAGCGCTACCCACCGAGGGCAAGAAGCTGGGCTTGTACTGGCCGGGGGAGAACTACTTCGACCAGGTCAGTTTGTGGGTTATTCATTATAATATATCATCACTGCACGAGCAAATTATCATAATGCAACTAGCTTTTTATTTTGTTTGGTGATACGTATTTTATCTGTCTTTTGGTTAAATCAAATAAAAAATGCGCTGGCAGTCACGAAAGAAACATGCATGGCAAGTTTTACCATTATTAGATGATAAATAGTTTAGTATATATAGTTTTTTCCCTTTATAAAAAAAATAGCTAATATGAGATGTGTCATGTCGCTAGTGCAGAGATGATATATTTGTGTGTCATCGTGCTGAAATCAGGCGCTTATCGAAGCGAAGACATTTTGATTTTAATCAGAGAAACCATCATTTTTTCCAACCGTTGAGGAATTTTTATTGAAATGTTTTGTGGGTTTAAAAAAAATGTTGGATCAACATCTTTTACGTCCTTTTGAAAACATGCTGAAAAAAGTTGATCAAAGACACAAAAAATTTTCAGCCATTTTCTCTGCTGCAAATGGCACTTTCATATATAGGTTCTCATATCAAACCTGGAAATTATTTTAAAATTGTTTTAATTGATAAACAATCTTCCCCATGACTTATTCCTCAGCAATCCAAAATCCACGGCAACCGACAACAGTTCTATCCAATCCCGCCCAAGCAGACGGCACCAAACCTCCAGGACCGGCCCTTGGACCAGCAGCTGTCGGACAAGTCCCAGAACGTTCTACGGAACATCGAGAGAAACCAGTGGATACCGTCACAAAAGCTGGACTACACAGGTCTTGGCCCGGCAAATCCCATGTCTCTGGACAATCTGGACTGTAAGAGGGAAGCGTTGTTTCAGACTGGAGAACCAGATGATAAGTTGGTGAGGAAACTCTTTTCATTATTATTGGAGAGGAGGGGGGTGGGAAATGATTTTTCATCTAAGTTTTAGTATCTAATAGGGTAATCATAGTTATAATAACAATAATGATAATTAAAATAATATTTATAATAATAAGGAAAATTATAATGATAATAATGATGATAATAATAATAATAATAATAATAATAATAGTAATAGTAGTAGTAGTAACAACAACAACAACAACAACAATAATAATGATAATAATAATAATAATAATAATAATAATAATAAAAATAAAAACAATTATGATGGTAATAATGATAGGAATAATGATAATAATGCAGATAATGACTATTGTGCCCATTTCCATTCCATACAGCTTGAGGTACTCATCTTAACACGACACTCAAGTGAATAAACACAGGGGCATAGGGCATTACCAAAGAACAATCAAGATTTTCTGTTAGCTTAGTGTGCCACTAGCTGCCATGGACATGGGAGACTTTTACACAAGACTAACGTGGTCACAAATGACAATTTCCCCAGTACCCGAGATCTATCAACACGTTTGATCCGGCTCGGCCAATGGAAGGCCGGCTGCGCAAGTTGTTTGCTCCGACACCACCGAGACAGACCATGCTTGAGAGTGGAATGAAAGCTAATCCAGAGCACAGGAGGTATGTGGAATTTTAGAACATGTTTCTTCTTCTTCTTCTTCTTCTTCTTCTTCTCCTCCTCCTCCTCCTCCTCCTCCTCCTCCTCCTCCTCCTCCTCCTCCTCCTCCTTCTTCTTCTTCTTCTTGATCGTATTACACTTGAAGTCCGGTATCTCAACGTAAAAGCACAAGAAGGTATCTGTCATAAACTGGGCCATTCTGCTCTGTTCATCTCTCAGCCCATGTAGCTTCTCCTGTAGTGTCAGTGGGGTTGGCCACGTTGCCTGTCTCAGGGCCCTGTGTGTCCTGCAGTGCTGAAGGATGTGTTCCACAGTTTACATATTTTTTAAAATGTAGGTGTTTTTATTCCCCCATCAACACAATTTAGATTATTTAGGAGGCAGGCTTCTGACCAATCCCTGTCAGGATCAACTGGGGCTGACAGGGATACAATATCCCAACAGAAATATTGAGATTCTTCATTAAAATTTCTCCCCACTCGGAAATATAGTTAAGGTCTTCTGTGTGCACCAGCAAAGTGTCTAACCGCTACATCACATATGCCAGTGGGAATAGTACCATTATTGTAACTGTAAGTTATTATCTGTTTTCTCAAAATTTTCAAAATTGTGTCATGGGTGTGTTAAAACACTCGTGTTACACTTTGTCAAAGTTATCTGTGTTTTTTCTACAGTTAACAATTTCTTAAGTTAAAGTATTGTCAATGTTTTTTCCAAAAATTAACAATTTCTTAAGTGTTGTCAGTGTTTTTCCAATAGTCAACAATTACTAAAGTTTTATTAAAGCGTTATCTTTCCTTTTTCAATTGCCAACAATTAATATACTAAAGCGTTGTCATTGTTCCTCTAATGGTCAACAATTACTAAAGTGATGTCTTTGTTTTTTCAATAGTCAACAATATACTAAAGCGTTGTCTGTGTTTTTCCAATAATCAACAATATACTATAACACTGTCTGTGTACTGCCAGGAAACTGACTCTCACTGAGAGAGAAGAAGATCGACTCCTTAACGGCAAAGAGTACGTGAACCTGCCCTGTGACCCCAATGACCCCCAGAAGGACATGAGGTGGCAAGACATAGACCACTCTGCCCGCCCAGAACCACGACTAGAGAGACTTAACACCGCTCAGCAGGTTAGACTAAACTCATTAACTCCTTATCTCTGGCAACCTGCTCCCACTGGCTTGCAGTTGGAACTGCTGTTCCGATGAGCCGCTGGCAGCAGCTCGGGCACATTTCCTTACGATGACTTCAAAGTCAAATTGCTTTTTGGCAATTTTTATAAATAGGTCTCTTTTACCGGGAGTTCATTCATTCGATGAAGAGCTATCAAAATAGGTTCACTTGGTTTGATTTAACTCTTTTTATCCTAGCCGTACCCCTACGGACTCTGTACCAGTCCTGGGGCCGCCGTGCCGTATGAGTCGGAAGTCAGTGCGTATAGTTCAAAGTGCTATATTTCTTACATTTACTCTAAGGTTTTAAGGAAATTTGACAGTTATGTTAGAAATTGAATATAGTTTTTGTAAATGTATGTGGTTAGGAAATACAGCAATAGCACAATGTAGATTTTGAGGTGTATTCCACCCTCGAGCTTGATCCTGATTACCGCGCCCACGATGTCCCATTGGATTTTATAGATCTAGATCTAGCCCTACCCATCGAGCACGAATTCCAGTACTGACCCCTTCATCATGATCTGAATCGCTATTAGACGAGTTTAAGTCCTGTTTCTTATCATCCACAACGGAATTTACGGCACTTATTTCAGAGTCACTTTCATCAAATTAGTATCATTCCCCCTCACAACTCAGCGCCACTTCACCTTCAAAAAGTACTTCGTGGGTTGTGAATGTGCGTTTTCAAGACATCTTTCAAGCTTCTACACCCATCAAAAACAAAGAAACCACTGTTCATTGGAAAATTAAAATATTCAGACAGAGCTAGCATCGCTGTATATTGCATATTTTGGTAATTACAAGCAGAACTAGCTTCTTTGATGTGACCATATCGCTGTTCGGAGAATACTTGTAGTCCGGACTGGTCCTCGTTATGAGTATACTCGTAGCCCGGGTAAAAAGAGTTATGACCAATTTAGTGACATATATGTCACTTTTAGATTTCATTCCAAAAGAGGCCCCAGCATAGTAAGTTTACCCCCCCTCAAAGATAAAGAGCTAAGGATGCGCATTGCTTTCTTTCTTCAGTGCTTGAAGATATGCTGTTTTGGGGAGGTTTAATAAAGGAAGGTGGATGTGGTGGCAGAGCGGTTAGTGTGCTCGTCTCCAAAGTGGAAAATCCGGGTTCGAGCCTCGGTTCGGATATAGATTTTTTTCTCCCCCTCCTGCCCACCCAGCAGTAATGGGTACCTGACTTCGAGTTGGGGAAGTAAGGGCAGCATGGAAAGGAACTGGCCACCCTACCACAATATGCCGAAGGCCCAAAAAGTTGTCTCTCTAACAAGGCAATCCTCAATGTCTGGATCAGAAATGGGAACTACTTTATTTTTTTAAATAAAGGAAGCATCATTTCATTATTTACTTTATTTGAAACTTGAAAAATGCAGGCAGCAACTTGTATATTCAAATCTTTTCTCTGATCCGTGTATGCCTGTGACAGTTCGAAATGTGCTGTAACCCAAAACACAAGTGAATGAACATGGGGGCTTTATCAAAGTACGATTATGATTTTCTGTTAGCTTAATGTGCTAGGCCTACCTGTTGCCGTAGACATGGTAGACTTTTACACAACCCTAATGTCAACATCCTCCTTTTATATGTATTTTACACTCCAGTAACATCTCTTAATCTTCAACACTTATATATGACCTATTTGAGTTGCAAGTGCCATAAAACTCTTATTTATACTAAAACTAATTCCATGGATAGATGGCCAGAGAGAGTGAGGAGTTTGAAGTGCCAGAATTCCCTGCCAAGCAGACGATGGCAGAAGTGAGTCCGACATACCTGCAGGATCAGAAAGATGAGAAACACAAAGCTATCCAGGGCATGGAGGCACAGAACAGATGGAAGGTTCTGGAACATGGAACTCCAGACCACGATGTGGCTCAGCTGAAGGTCTGTTGAGAAAAATCGAGAAAAGATATTATAACTTAGGTACAATATTTAAAAGAATGAAACACTTTTTTCTCTTTCTTGAAAAAACGCACTTTCATATAACCTTGTAAAGTTGCGAGCTCCATAAAAGTCTTACCAAAGCAAACATCTCCTGAAAAGTCTTGCTTTGGGGCTTAGTACAATTGAAGTAACAGCTTGCTAATGATTTCTTTCTTTAGTTTTACTCTGTAAGAAGTAGAAGTACAGTCAAAATATTCTCAGATAACCCATTGTTGAGGAGAAAAGTGGCCATCTTACGTAGTGTTATTACAGTCGACTCCACTTGAGTTGAACTTGCTTGAGCTGATCTTAGGGTTAAGTCAATCTTTTCCTTCAGTCCCAGCACCTCTTCTTTTTTACAGATCCAAATGGTCAAGTTTAAATTCGGATGAGCAGATCTTTTTTTACTCCCACGGCAACATCCACTATCTGTAGCCGACTGTATAATGTAAACAACATGCAAGAGAGGAAATGAAAAGTGGCCATTTGTACTGGAGATTATCTTATACAGGTGGCTATTAGAGCAGGTGTAAATTCATTAAATTTAATATCAACTCCCATTTTTTCTCCAACCCTTTTCAGGACAAGTACAAACTTCTGACGGACAAAGAGATGCCGTCGACTTTCTATCGGCACGAAGGTCGCTACAACGAGGAGAGAGCAGGCCTGTACAAGACGAGCTATGACCCACAGAGGCTGGCCTACTCCATGAACAACCAGCAGCAGAGTGGCGGGGTCTTGTTCAACACCAGCGCCTCTCACATGGAGGCCAGCCAGTACCCAACTGTCACTTGGGACGAGAACGAGGCTGCGCTCAAGGGGAGGTAAGAAGGGGGGGGGGGGAGGGGGATGTTATAGTGGGCATGGTTAAAGTCAAGGTTAAATTCCCCTCTCATGTTTGTCTTCACATATCATGATGATCACAGCCCTTGTGTTTCCTGTTCCTGTTGGACATGTTATAGTTGCAACCTTCACTGTAAAAAATGGTGAAATGGTATGGGTTTAATGCCCCTATCAACACTATTAGGCTATTTAAGAGGCGGGATCTCCGAGTTTAACATCCAGCTCCGAAAGGACTGAGCCAAGTGGGAAATTGTGTAAAATGCCTTTCCCAAGGACACAACGTTGGACCGAGCTGACGCTCGAACCCCCAAACCCTCAATCTCATGATTACGAGTCCGGTAGCCTAACCACTAGGGGGGGGCGCTTTTTGCTCTTGTGGCAAAAATGTTTTTGGGTCCAGGTTATTTCCTCTTTCCATGCAGTAAGCTGATGTATCCAGCATACCGGGAACTGACCGACCAAAAGTCTTTTCCTGTCTCTTCTTGGGATAGGTCGGGTTTTGTAGAGACATTTAATCTTGCATGCCATAATGGTTTACTCAAATTCTGACTACAACCTTCTTTCCTATCAGATGTCTAACATCATTATCTCTCTTCCTTCTTTTTCATGATTGTTGCTCTCTTGTAACACTTCTAATCTTCAACACTTTTATGACCTAATTGTGTTGCAAGTGTCGTTAACACTTTGCAGTACAAAATACCCCATCTGGTCACCCAGCCAAGAGAGTGACTGCAACGGACTTCTCAGGCCTGGCGCACTCAGGTGACCGGAATGGATCATTTTCTCCGCCGCATTATTGCACTTAGTGACTGCAAAGTGTTAAACTCAAACTAAAACATAAAATGATTCCAACCTTCCACAGTCGCACGGTTGTTTTCAAGAACTCTGAGCTGAGCGGTGACCGACCATCGACCAGTGACATGTTGAACCCATACAGAGAGACGGTTGCTATACAGAGAGCAAGTTTACAACCTTCTGTGGCATCTGCCAGGCCAAGGGTGCAGGTACACGGAGATTGCCTCTTTTTGGAACTCTTTGGAAGAAAAAATTACTGTGTTTTCTCTAAAGGAAAAACTATTGTATCTTCACAGGAGGGAAATTTTTATATTTTGTCAGGAATAAATTCTTGTATCTCAGCAGGAGAAAAAATGTGAGGCATCGTGGTGAAATCAGGCGCTTGTCGAAATGATGAAATCAAAGATACCGGCATTTTCCGGCTGGTTGGCAATTTTTATTTTAAAAAGTTTTTTTTTTGTTTTTTTT
>NW_004797551.1:183035-189199 GCF_000002075.1 Aplysia californica
GGGGAGCTCAACAGTTTTTATGTATATATTTAAAAACACATTTCTGTGGGTGTTTTACTGGAAAAACGTTGATAAAAGGAAAAAAGAAAAGTACATTTTCAGTTTCCTATGACTCTCATGCATTGAAAGATATCGAGCTTTAGCGGCCATTTTCTTGCTTATTTCACCTCTGAAATCAGCTAACCCCACTTCCTTCACTTGCAAATATCTCGAATTCTATTAAAGATAGATGGATATTTCATGGAAAGCAAGACAAATGAACAGGCTTTAAGTTGACACCAATAACTCCACATGCCCTAAAATCGACGGGCGCCTGAATTCCACGGTGCCATGACACACATCCCTCAAGAAAAACGATTGTATCTTCGCAGAAGGAAAATTGTTGTATTTCCACAGGGAAAATTATTGAATTTCTGCACGATAAAAAATTATTTTTATCCCCATAAGAGATAATTGTATCACAGCATGAAAAATTACTGGTTATATCTCCTTGTACAGCATTGTTTTATCCGAGTTGTAAATCTTTTCTGTGGGTTGTAGGCGGGTGCTCTGGTGTGGTTTGCTCCCTTTTTCTTAATCAAATGTATATCGTGCTTATCACTTTGTATCTTACTCTCTAGTTACACCTCTAATTTTCGCTACTTACATGACCTATTAGTGTTGCAAGTGCCATACAATTCTTACTTAAACCAAAGTAAAAATTTAAAAAATCTTTTCTGTTAGGAAAAAGAGTTTGTGTTGCGGGAAGACACCTATGGCGATTGTTACAACACCAAGAAATTCCTGCAGGAAAATAAACTGGACAGGAACATCAGGATAGAACCATCAGATCTCATCTCTCATGAAAACCAAAACCTGGAGAGGTAAGTGTGTGTGTGTGTGTGTGTGTGTGGGGAGGGGAGGGGGTGAGTGTGCATGTCTACATATGTGTGTAATGTTGACATGTACGTGTGTAATATTTCTGTGTGTTTGTGTGTGTGGGTGTATGTGTGTGTGATGTGTGTGAGTGTGTGTAATGTAAGTGTAATGTATATGTGTACGTTTGTGTGTATGTGTGTGTGTGTGTGTTTGAGAGACAGAGAGAGTATGTATGTATGTGTGTGTGTGTCTGTATTTCCTCGCAGGACCCTAGAACCCCTCCCTCCTCCTCCTCCCCCCCCCTCCCCTTTCCCCCACAATTTAAAAAAAATAAAAACCAACCACATTATTTGCCCCCACACAGGACGCGAGACCGAGTGGCCCCAAGAGACAGCATGCCCAAACCAGGAAAACTCAAGTCTGTC
Organism: Aplysia californica; assembly: GCF_000002075.1. Taxonomy (NCBI): domain Eukaryota; kingdom Metazoa; phylum Mollusca; class Gastropoda; order Aplysiida; family Aplysiidae; genus Aplysia; species Aplysia californica. Next base: position 184,319 of record NW_004797551.1, read on the forward strand.
CACTTCTCCAACAGCGTCCATGTCCAAAATTTCCATGAGAACTTCCCAGTGCAGGTCGGACAGTCACACACTCAGCCACTCAGCTGTGAGGAACAGGAGCAGCTGAGGGAGGCTTTTGGACAGAATAATGTAAGCCTAGACCGTGATAATAAGTTAAATGGTTGCTCAGTTGGCTCCTTGCTTATTACTTACTTTATTTTACTTTTCCATCCTGTTCCTTCCTTCCTTCCTTCCTCTGGCTGGCCTCCGTTATAGATGTATGTATGAATTGTTTAATTGGTATCTTTTTGGGGATGATTGTTAGGTGCACAAATAGTTCAGCTGGTCAGATGTTTTAATAGCTCAGTTAGTACCATATATAAGGATAGATCTGTTGTTAGATGTACAAATAGCTCAATGGGTACATTTTTTAATGGTAGCTAGATGTATAAATAGCCTAGTTGGTACCTTTTTGGACAGTAATTAGATGTACAAAGAACTAACAAAATTATTAATTTACTTTTTCAACTTGTCTTAAAGGGATGATGTATAATATATACTGGTCCGAAAAGGACAGACCTGATCTGGTGGGACTAACACTACACTTGACTGCCTGATGATTGCAGTATACGGTGGTTGATCGAATGGGACTTACTTAACAGCCTTATCGTGGTAGACCATGGTCGATTGGGTAGGATGTATGGTAGACTTGTATCCTGGTAGACCGCGGTTGATAGGGTGGGGTGTATGGTAGACTGTTGTGTCCTGTTAAACCATTGCAGTCAGGCAGAACTCAGAGTAAAGCGCCATATCGTGATAGGCCATGGTTGATTGGGTGGGACCGAGGATACCTGAACTATTTCTGGATGCCTTAGGTGAGACTTAAGGTAGACCGTTGTATCATGGTAGACGGGCAACTAAACCGGCACCAACTTTTCCATTCCCTCAGGTCCAGTCCCTGACCTTCCTTCGCACACACCCGGAGCGAGAGGCCTCTGGAAGTTCATCCTTCATGCTGGTGGGCGACACTCGCAATATGGCGGAGAACACCTTCAGAAACCCCGCTGTGCCCACGGTGGTCGCCAGGAACACAGAGCCTCCTCTCAAGTCTGCGGAGGTCTGCTTTAGTCGCAATCCCCAGCTCCGACCTCCGCCTCAGTCGGAGACTGCTGATGAGTTCAGGAGTCTGTCCACCAACTTTATGCCTGTCGGTGAGTTTGTTTGCTTGTGTGTTTGTTTGTGTGTTTATTTTTTTGTTTCTTTGTTTGTGGGGGATAGAAAAACAGAGAGACAGAAGGCAAACAGACAGACAGACAGACAGACAGATAGATGGATGGACAGACAGACAGTAGATAAACAGATGGACAGATGGATAGAAGGACAGACAAGCACACAGACTTTATACCAATTTGTGAGATTGTTTTTTGTGAGGGAGAAAGACAAACAAAGAAAAAGATGAACAGACAGACAGACAAAATTGTAAGATGTCTTTTAGTGAGTTTGTTTATTCATTTACTTGTTTGTTTGTGGGGTTTTTACTTCAAGCTACACTTTTTGTGTTCACCAAGTTTATGTCTGTCTGTCCCTCCCCCACCCAGGTCTGAAGTGTGACTACAACATGCGTTCTAGCTACTCCAGCCAGTTCCCCATCTACGACCTGAGTGAGAAGAAAGACCGCAGGTTTATTTGGGAGCCTGGCATGGGAGGTCCCAGACCTCAGTCCTGTCTGCTGGACATGCAAGATGGCTTCATCAAGTCAGAGGTGGGTAGCATAACACACTTACTTACATTTACCCACCCCTTATACCCTTTTAGGTGTCGCAGCAAGAGAGATGTCTCTCTGTCACCGGCCGGAGAGCTTGCACAACACACTCCTTTGTGTTTATAAACAAATGTGCAGCATCGTGATGAAATCAGGCGCTCGTCAAAATATTGAAATCGAAGAAACTGACATTTTCCCATGCAGTGACTAGTTTTTATCAATTTATTGTTTTCCGTTTTGCTATAAAAATTTTTTTTTTTTTTGGGGGGGGGGGGAGGGGGGACGGTGGTTTAAAAACACATTCCTGAGTGGACTTTACTGGAAAATCCTTGATCAAAGATACAAAAAGTATAAATTTGCAGTTGCTAAGGACATTACAGCTTTGGAGGTCACCAAACTTTCACTCTCTGTAAAAACATTCATAGCCATGACAGGTATCTCTGGTGTAAGGATATGATCCTTCGTTGCTGCACACAGGAGACCCGAGTTCAATTCCAGAGTGGGAAGAAGCTTTTATCAAGTATCTTGGTCTTTCTGCTAGGATTTTGTATCCCTCTCAGCCCGGGTTGACTCTAACAGGCAGGATCAAAAGCCTGCCTCCTAAATGATCTAAATTGTGTCAAAGGGGATGCACCACCTACATTCACGACAACAAAACGTTACATCCATGTAACTATTATTTTTTTTTTTGCAGGTCCGTCGGAGATTCCAAGCAATGTACCCTGAAACAAACCCAGAGATCAGAATGAATATCAACACGGGCAAGAAACACACGTTCTTTGGCATGAATGCTCAAGTCATTCATGGATAAACTGTTTTGTTTACTTTTTTGTCTGTTTGCTTGTTTGTGGTTTTTATTACATTCTTTAAAGTAATGTTCATGTTTGTTTCTCAAAATATTATTATCATCTTGTTAGGCATTGCATCTTTGTTGGACATTCTTATGTCCTTCTTCTGAATACTGTTCATGATTAGATTGTGGTTCATGGGAGTTCGTTATTTTTCATTGTGTGGCTACACACGGACATTTATATTATTTCTTCCTCCATTTTCGTACCTTTTCTCTAAGGAAGAATAATGGTATTCCCACCTCATCCGTATGTGCCACTCAGAGAAGTATTTCAAGCTTTTCATTCCCATCTAAACTGGACCAATGACTTTTTTTCTTTTATAGAACTACTGGATTGATATCTGAAAATTTTCCGAAATTCCTGTTGCATTTTTCTGTAAGCCTTCACTTCACCTTCACCTATCCTGTAGACTGGATGTCCGTCGGGGCGCTCTTGAAGATATGGCCGCTAGCTTCCTCCACTCTTCAGCTTTTTTGACAGTGTCTTTGAGTTCCAGGCCTGTCCATTAAGCCCAAAGAACATTTTACTATCAACATGTCTCTGGTATCTTGTGAGCAATAGAAAAGTTTGATACCAAGTGAAGATCTGTTTAATGAAGATATTGTACAAGAGCTACCTCATACCAGTGCCAAGATTTAAAACAGAATCTTGTAAGAATGAAGTCAGTAGTTTCTTTTTTCTTAAGCATTGTTTTTTGTTTTCGCTGTTATTTTTTCTGTGTTTTTTGTTGGTTTTTAGTGGGAATTTTTGCCTGTTGTGATAGCATGAATTTTTTTTTTTTTACCAAGACTTTTTCTTTATTGTCTGTTGACTTTTCCATGCTGAACTGAAAAAGTTTTTTTTTATGCTTTGAGCTTAAGAAAGTGTTATAACATATCTTTGTTATAGTAAAAGAACTGCTATTTTCTGGGTTTACCCACAGCGTGCATTATATAGTCCTACATTTTGTATTTTATGTGATCTGAACTTGTGTAGTTAAGAAGGAAGGACAATAAATGCATTTTTGTCTGTGAGTTGAGGTATCTTCTACACAACAGTTAAGCCATTTCTAAGTCAAACTCTCAGTTGTATCTTTAGAGTGCTGAGGAAGAAGGACTGGGGGCTGATGTACTAATAATTAGAAAATATCACAATCTCCGTCAGTGAGAGTCTGTTTTGTTCTATACATATTTTTTGCCTCTCACTTAGATACTTTACTGAAAATACACTTTCTGTATAATATGTTGCGAGCTATTTCTTATACTAAATACAGTCGAACTTATCCAAGACAGTCAACCATTATTAAAGAGAAAAGTGGTTGTCTTAGGCAGGTGGATATCTTGGACAGTGTCATTACAATATTTAAAAAACGCAAGGGGGGATCGGAGTGGGAAGTGTTTGTTTATAAAGGTGATTGTCTTGGACAGGTGACAGCAAGAGCAAGTTGGACTGTAAGTTGTTAACCTCATGCGACAAAGAAATTTGACTGTGAGATGTGTGAATCAATGCTTTAAGACACAGTCATTTTAGCTAATACTTGGCAGAATCTACATCTTTACAATGCTTTTGAAGGTAGTCATAATAAGAGATGATAAGAAAAACATTTGCCAGTGTATTTGAATGACATTTATCTTGTGTCAGTCTGTGAGAAATGTACACCGTTTACCACAGGAATGTTTCTTTTTAAAAATATATATTTCAACTTCTTATCGGAGTAAGAATTTTGTTTTAATATCAAATGGATGCACAATAATGAAAATGTTGTTGGAAACAACTTCCTCTTATTCTTTTCAGGCCACAAGAAACAAACAATTCTGTCTAATGCAGGACACATTTCTTTTGAGCTGCCGCGCATCCCAAGCCATTGTTGAGATAGAAACAGAAAGCATCTTGCGTTCATAAATAAAGTCCACTCGTATAACTCTCCTTTCCTTGACAATCTGAAGATCTTTCTCATTGCTGTTTTTTGTTTGTTTGTTAGTTGAAAAGGATTTGAATGTTGTAATTTGATTTTTATTGTGTGTGTGTATATGTGTAAATGTTTTAATGATCTTGCGTCTATTTTTTGAACATTTTCTCCCACTCAAACTTTATACATCGTGCTCTTATACAGTCTATGTAAAGCCGTGTACAGTTTAGTATTTGAAGAAATTATATTTCTATTTGACTAGCAGTATTATGTACATACTTGTGCTTTGTACCCTGTGGGTTTTTTTCATCTGCTGCCTTTGCCTTCTGTTCAAGATGTGAACACACTGCACTTTTTCATGCTGATTTTTGTTGTTGTTCATGACAGTATATATATATATA
>NW_004797551.1:189299-192607 GCF_000002075.1 Aplysia californica
ATATATGCAAAGTTCTTTGTATGCCATATTGCCGTTTAGTTTTTAAGAAAATGTGCTTGAGTATTCCTAGAATTCTTTTTCTTCTGAAAGTTTTCAAACCTTCCTGAAGTTTTGCTTTTTTTGTTGCTGATGTTGAAATGGGGTTGTTTTTGAAGTGTTATACAAAAAATATTTCATAGGCGTATTGTGAGGTCCTGAGCATAGGACACCAAATGAAAGCGGATGTTTCTGGAAGGAAAAGCAACATCCAGACCTGTTTTGTTTCAAATCTCAGACTTTGGTTCAGTAGTCAAGTTCATGGTCATTTATTTATACAACAGCTAGCCAGCCATGCGACCATAGTAGGCCTAGGTATTGCTACTCTACAAACTAACTTCTAAATGATGAAAGACTTTCTCCAAACCAACATTTGTGGTGAAGTTTTATTTTAAAAGTTTTATTTTACATGAGAATCATTTTCAAAGATGTTGCATTCTGTTACTATTGAACTTGTTTTGTGTGCTCAGCATTATAATTTCTGTCTCAGCATTAATAAAAGATACAGTGTAATTTAGTCACCATTGGAGAAAATGACATTTATTTGTCTATGGCTGTGAAAAATTTGCTGTTGTTTTTTTGTTTTCTTGAAAAATGTACGAATATTTGTGTTGTTTTTGTTGCATTTTCTTCAATTTTATATTACGTTGCACAACTTATTCAAAATTCTGCAGTGGGCATAGACATAGTCATTTTAGTTTTTATTTCTCTGCTTACGAAAGAAACGTTGTCTTGAGATGTGGTTTCAGTTTGCGTTCACTTCATGTGTACTTTCCTGACTGATGAATCAGTAGAATTCACTTTTGTGCTTTATCAATGGTCACCTTTTTCAAAAACAAAATTTTTTTAATGCTTTTAAATTTTACAGATTCTTACTGTCGTTTTTTTTCATAATTGTTGTATGCCAGCAGTTTTTTTAATGTTTATATTATGACTTAAATGTCATGGTTAAACTGGTTATTCTAACCGTTTTGTGATATCACTTGTTTATATGAATCTGAAAGTTCAATATTTTATAAAACTGTCTCTGCGTATGTTTTTTTAAACTTTTATCTGTTTTGCTCACCACTCTGTCAGGGCATTTTCAAAATGAGTTGTTGGTATGGGGTTTTTTTTCTCTTAAAATGAAATATAAAGATATTTTCAATGTTGTAACCCAAACTTGACTATGGGGATTTGTAGTGGATGGACATGGGTTTTTTTGTTTTTGTTTTTGTTTTGTTTTTGTTTGGGGGGGGGGGGGGGGGGGTTGGGGGGGGGGGCGTGGGGCTTTTTCTCTTATTTTTGTTTTTTGTTTTTGGGGGGGGGGGGGGGTGCATGCATGACCTGACATAACAGTATTATAAGCTATTGGGGAAGGGCAGACATTTGCACGTATATGAACTAATAGAAACTGCTGTGAAAAATACTTTTTTGTACAGGTCCCTGCCCTCCCACATTCTATTTAAGTTTTTGTCACTTCTGTTTGTATTGTTGAGGGTTTGATTTCCCCTGTGTTTTCTGCACACTTCTCCCCTCTGTTTGAGTTTGAGTTTGAGTAAAGAGAAGCACATTGACACAAGAACAGTCATTGTGCAGGGAAGTTAAACAAGACAAATAAATTAAAATAATAAATCAAAATTTTGATATATTTGTATAGGCCTTTAACAGATAGTTTGTGGAGACTACTAGTTTATATCTCCTGAAAAGGATTTCAATGACGGAAGACTGCTCTGTAGACCTACCTTAATTTCCTTCTTGTTGTTGACATGACTGTTTTTTGAGTTTGAAAATTGAACTGGAAAAGGAGAGAAACTGTCAGGGAATATCCGGTACTTTGTTTTTTCTCTCTTTAGTTTATATCGTTTACCTTCTCCCGTAGGCAATGTATTTGGCTTTTTACTTAATGCAAGTAAAATGTTCATGTTGTAAATATAATATACATATATATATATAGGCCTACTAACGTAGGTTGTAGAAAGTGTAAGTTAAAGGTTTGTAGGAAGAGAACAATATTCTGTTCTGACCCTTACTTTTGACTGATCACGTCTTGATTTTATATACCCTGCCATAACGACTTGGTTATAATCTATATCACAGAGAATAGAATGTCTTAAATAAGTTTTTTTTAAAAGAAAAAGAAAAAAAAAGCTCTTGAAAGAGTTACTAAGCAGAAAGATGTATTGAACTCATACCTTACCTTAGACTTTTATATATATATTTAAATCTTAACCATTTCATAGCAGTATATATCTAGATCTCTTTTAGTCCTAGGAGTGTTAAAAAATTATATTGTACTGTAATTGTAATACCATTTCTTATAGAACACCCTCACTTGTAAAAGCTTTAAAGAATTAAACTGTTCTGTAGTAAGTATACCATCTCTAATAAGGAGAAAAAAAACCCTATACTGTACCTTCTGTAGTTATAACATAATTTCTTATATTTATTGAGGTGGTAAAAGCTTTTATCGTATTAAAGTCCTAATTCTATCTCTTCAAGGCATATAAAAGCCATACCATACCATGACTAGCTATTGCCTCTTGCACTTACAAAGACACGTATAGATGGCTGTAGTGAGATTTCTATTTATTTGTTATCATTGACTGTTGTCAGATTCTATTTAATGTATACCATTGACTGTTGTCAGATTCTATTTGTTTGTTAAAATTGACTGTTGTCAGATTCTATTTGTTTGTTAAAATTGACTGTTGTCAGATTGTATTTGTTTGTTAAAATTGATTGTTTTCAGATTCTATGTTTCTGTGTATACCATTGACTACTGTCAGATTCTATTAAATTTGTTTATGTTATATACTTTGGCTGTTGTCAGATTTTTATGTGTGTGTGTTTACCATTGACTGTTGTCAGATTCTATTTGTTTGTTAAAATTGTCTGTTGTCAGATTCTATTTATGATTGTGTCATTATTATTGAAAAAGATCTCTTGCCTGGGGTTTTTGAACTTGTTAAACTGAGCATGAATTTCACTTTTTGTTTTTTTTGGTTTTTGAGAATTTCAACCTAGCGGATTGTTTTTCTCTGTTTGTTCTTTCATGACTCCTCACACTGGCAGTATTTAGCTTTTGCTGTGATATCAATTTTATGACTCTTGATGAAATAAATACAATTTTTGCCACGGAATGTCTGATGTTGGTTTTGATTTTTTCCTTGTTTTGTTATTCAGGGAAAGAGAAGATTCGGAGCGGCCTTTGTGCTAATGATAATGGTTGTGGTGGGGTTCTAGTAGTTGTTTAATTCAGGGTGGTGGGAGGAATATGATGAGGGAGGGGT